>NC_044274.1:41186110-41486110 GCF_003957555.1 Calypte anna | reverse complement strand
AAATACATTATCATGGTCTGTTAGCAGTGAATCTTCTTAAATTGTTATATTTGTAATTCCAACGGGTAAAAGCTTGTTAATCTTTCTCAGATGGTAAATATTGTACTTCTGAACTGCTTACAGGAGTGCATCATCTGCTTAAGCATCAAGTTGGAGTAAAAATTTAGAATTTCCTCAATAGGTGCACAGGCACTTATAATGTAAATCCAACATGACCTGATGTCACTGTTTGAACACAATGAACTAAAGAAGGAGGGCTCTTCAGACTCTGAGAGTGGTAGAACACAAAGGGAGGGATCTGTTCCCTCCCATTTCTTGCCATACTCTATAAAAGATCAGAAATTCAGCATCTCCTCCCTCTTTTTCCTCTCACCTCCTGATGGCCTTGCTACTGTTTGTCCTTGCAAGTTCACCATGTGCTATCAGGGTGTATATATATATATTTATATATATTTTTGTATATATTTGTATTCTCTGCTACCTTACCCTTTATGATATTACCTTTCCCTTGTGCTAGTAAAATCTGTATTCCATTGTTTTCAGTTTCTAATTTAAGATCTCCAATCTTTATTCTCATTTTATCTTCCCTTTGCGGGAGAGGAGGGATGGGGGAATAGAGAGGAATTCTGTCATTAGGTTTGTGTCCTGCCCAAACTGCAAATCCATGACAGGCAGAGCATGGGACTCGTAATCCCAGGGTTGTGGGATTGAGCCCCACGTTGAACACCAGTTATTCTGTCATGGTTTAGGAGAAGGCAGGAAATGGGAGGGAATAGACCCCTGCCTTTGCATTCCACTCCTCTCAGAGTCCAAAAAGCCCTCCTTTTTTAGTTCTTCCTGTTCAAATGGTAACTCCTGAAGCAGTAGATACACTACAACAGTATTATATTCTGTTATTAAGGAGTAAGATCAGATAAAAGGTGTCTCAATGGGCTGCTTTGCCCTCTTATTCTTCCTGGTCTGCCTGGATGTCACTGGTCTTGGACAAAAACTCATCACTACTTTTGGGTGAAATCATGACTTTTCTTTCCTCCAGACTGAAGAGTCAACCGCAGTTCCCTCTCAGCTGACTTCAAGTACTTCCTTGGGCCAGTCTTATTTTCTTTGACTAAAGAGCTTTGTGCTTAGCCGTTGATGTTGATCAGTCTCAGTAACAAGACAGGTGTTTTTTTCACTCGAGGCACATCTGGGAAAACAGAACACTACCTTATAAACCATTTTTATTACTGCATAGGTTTACTATTCTCTGAATCTAGGGAAAGATCTTGAAATCCTTCATGTAACATAACTTCTAGACTAACAAAGTTTTATGAAGGTGCTGCATTTCAATGTTAGGAGATGCTTACCATGCAGATGTGTAGTTTTGTTTTGGAAAAAAGAATTGCTTTCTACAATTTAGTTTTGTTTTGGTTATTATTTTTTGTTTGTTGGTTTGTTTGGGTTTTTTTGTTTTTATTTGCATCCTAAGTGCAATTATTTTTGCTCAACATCAGTCTTCACACTTAACTCAGGCAGATTCTTTTCTCCAATACAGATGGTAACAGTTCATGTTTTGCAGGCCATTTCTCCTTATAGCTGCATCCGAAAATACATTTAGCTCAAATCTGTGCCTGAAATTCCTAACATGAAATCCTGAAAAATCCTATTCACTTTACCCCCAGGCTAGAATGCATACAAACTTTTACTGCCTCACTCAGTGACTTTAGTTCTGTTTCTATGGATAACCAGCTGAATTCTAACCTTTAGTCAATTTAGTAACTGACGATCTCTATTATACTTCAGTAGGACTGGGATTAAGAAACCATGTTTTTAATTCTGAAGCAGTCAATATTCCATGTCTTCCCTGCTTTGAGAAGATTTGATCTTGAATTTATTTTGGGATGGTCATTTCTCTCTTTATAGTGAATTCATTGTACCACTTCTCTTACCAGGCCTTAAAACACTCATTCAAAACATGGGAGAATTCTACTTGAGATTTTGAAGATGAAATGTCTGCATATGCTATTTTTCTTCAGAGTCTTTCAGTCACCAAAACGGGGCTTCTACATGTTATTCCTTAAGCAGATCCAACAAATGGACATGTCATCTTTTGACTTGACAGAGAACATGGTTGTGATATGGATGTTTCCCTACCTGGTGTGGCCGAATTGGATTTGGAAGACTGATGTCCAGGGACTGAGGGAAATGCAGGGAGTCAACATTTGTAACATCTCTTGCTTAAGTTTTTTTTACTGCCGTATCATTTTCATGATACTAAATTGTTATCTAATGCTA
This sequence comes from Calypte anna, assembly GCF_003957555.1. Classification (NCBI taxonomy): domain Eukaryota; kingdom Metazoa; phylum Chordata; class Aves; order Apodiformes; family Trochilidae; genus Calypte; species Calypte anna. Next base: position 41,483,836 of record NC_044274.1, on the reverse strand, counting down.
AATAAAATTCTCCAAAGAGTCTTTAATGTAAGTGTAGTAATAAAAACCCAACTGAAGCCATAAAAGTGTGGAGCTACTGAAAATCTTTTTCTCTACTTCCTTTCTTTAACCATTCTTCATGGGCTGGGAAAGCTGCTAATAGAATAGAACACTGACTTTTGTTAGTAGATGAAACACAGGAAGAACAAACCAGGAAAGATGAGCCTGCTCTGGTGCATGTGTGTGTTAGTAGAGCTTTAGATGGACTCCAGATGAGTGGACTGGCACATTTTACTTTTCAGCAAAATGCCATGGACAGTTCATTCCACAGGACACCAGGGCTTGCTGGCATCTATAGGAGCAGAGCAAGTTTTAGCAGTAACTACAGCAAGCAAAGTATGAGAGAGGGGAAAAAAAAAAAAAAAAAAAAAAAAAAAAAAAAAAAAAAAAAAATCAATGCTTTGCCTTCCTCACAAGATATTTAAATGCCTGCTCTGGCATTTAAATGTTCTGGGCCAGCTGATTACAATTAGCCCTGTGCATGTAGAGCAGTCAGTTAAAACATATTTTGGAGGTTACTCTGCTGGAGTATAGAAGGAGAGGAGTATGGTTGGGACTGGGAAATCGAATTACAGAATATGTATCAGTTTTTACCGCCATTCTGACCAAAAAGGTGCCTTGTATGTTAAATACAGTAAAGCAAGAAGTTATGTATCTTTCCCTATACTCTTTGTCATGCTGGTGTAGCTAGCTCCACAAGCAGAACTCAATAGCTGTTCATCTTTTTTCTGAGAGGAATACCTGTAGTGTAGCAGCTATTGAGACTTCACCCATGTTTTGCTTTACACTAAGATGTTGTCTATAACTTCCACTGCTTCCATGAATATTTGTGGAGGCAAAGTTCTTTTAAAAATTATACTCAATCATTTTTGTAAAAGCTGTTTTCAAAATGGGGAGATGCATATAGAGAAAATGACCTAGTGAGACTTGGAGGTATAGCTGAAAAACAGCAGTAACCCTTTTCACTTACAGTGCCTCTCATGGCAGCCTCTCAAAGATTTTTATCTTTTTTTACACATATGAGGAAACTGAGGTAATGGGATAGGAAATTTACTTGGGTAAAATTGTAAGAAAATCCTTCTGTGCAAGTATCATTTATATTGGATATGCATTTTACATTACTAGAACTAAAGGCTGATCATGCTGAGCTGTCTCAGGATTTTGGACACAGCATTATTCAGATCCATTTATAAGAGGGAAAAAAATCCTAATAAGCATAGTTTGCTTGGCAAATGTATGCTATTGCTACTGATGTGCAAGTGAAGAAAATCCTTCTTACACAGTTATTTCTTTTACAGGTTTTCTGTTGAGTTAAAAAGCATAATAAGCCCATGACATAGAGATTGCTAACATGCCATTTTTACCCTCCTGGACCTGTGAAGGCTTGAACTGAGAAAAATATCTTGCTACTAGTGTTTCAAGCTTTGGTTTTAAGAAACAGTATGTTGAGAAAGAGAGCCAAGGGAAGTACTCTTACTAATTGGTTATTTTGTTAAAAAGTTGAGCTTTTCCATTTTGATACTTTTGTCATGATCACTTAAACACCTACATGTTTATTGCTGTTTCAGTTAAACTGCATAGACTTAACACCAGGCAAGAGCACTCTAACAGAAGTTTTATTTAAAGACTATTGTGGATGTGATAAAATCTGTTTCTGGAAGAATGGGGTACAGACAAAAGGATAAAAGTGGAAGTGTGATTATCTCATAGCTACTTACATCTGTATTAGCAAAAATCCCCAGTAAACTATCCAAATGTACTTTTTTCCTTCTGGATAAACGGACATGCATGTAAGTGAACAGCTTGTGTTAAGAATGTCAATCTGCTAATTAAACTCTGCATTAATTTTCACATTTATTTACAATTTCAAAAATTCACAATTTAATCACTCAGTGAATTTTAAGTATCTTGCAATGGGCAAATGTACTTTGTGAAACCTAAATCCATGACAGACACAGAACAGTGACTAGCTTTTGACATCCAGGTATGTCCCTGTTTGGTTTTAAAAAAGTCTTCAAGTATTTGACCTTATATTTGATTGTTCACATATCATCCTTAGCAAATGGAAGCAATAAATCATATCCAACTGTGATGATCCCTAGAATACTTAAAGCTGAAGAAGCAGGTTCCTATCTTAAAACCCTCTAAAAATAACCATTCAACAGGTGACAGGAGGACTTTTGTCTCTTTTGTTTTTCCTTTGTGCTCATCAAGAGTGTCAGAGAATTTGAAGTTAAGAAATCAGTCTCTTTTAAATTGAACATGAGTAATGTTCTCCCATTAAGAGTTTACTACGTGCCAGTTGAATGACTATGATGGACCATGATCATTGGAATTACTTTAAGATGGAGACAGAGTGCAATGTAATTTAAGAATATGCTTAGATTTCATCAGATGATTGTGAACTGTCATCAGTTATCAGCAGAAATTAATTTATTTTAACTTGATTTTTAGAGTCTAGATATTCCAAAACAAGTTTGTTAAATACCTTTAGCATTTGGAATGTTGCAGGAGAGTGTGGTGTGTAGCTGATGCTATGCAGACAGGGGTGCCTTTTTACCTGCTGCTCTCATGCTGTGTGTCCTTAAAAGTTCTCCTTTTTCCCTCTACTACACTGTATTTAGACGTTGTTACTCCTTAATAAAAGAAAACTTGAATGTGTATGTGGGAAATTTTAAGAAGTTTTTTCACCTCATCCTTTAAGTGATGTTGCTTGTTCACATAAGTGAACAGGTATTAAAAGCATCTGCTACTGTGCTTTCTGTACAGCTTTGTTTGTGTGTATCATTTGATTAGGAAATGCATTTTTATTCTGTTGAATTTTTTTTATTATTATAAAGCAGGAGAGGGCACTGATTTGTCTGTAACTTTGTAAGCAAAATGTATTTCAAGTTTCAGCACTAGCTTCCATTACTGCTGGCTACTGTGATGGTTGGCATATTTCCATATGAAGCCAGTAAGGAAGAAAAAAAGAGTAGGTGACTTCATATTTATTTAATCCTTCAAGCAGGAGTTGTTGACCTCAGGAATCATTTTCTTCAAGTTGAGGTAGACATCCTTGGGAAGTAAATCACATCAGTGTAGGTATGAGTTCCCTCTGCAGCTGCAATACACAATGCTCTGAACCTGCAGGCTGTATTTAAGTATGTATGTCATACATTTGTAGAATTGTTTGTATTGGAAGGGACCTTAAAGTTCATCTAGTTCCACATTCCCTGTACTTTTCATGAATAGTATAGAGTCTTCTTACAGATGAATAATCCATTTGATGCTAGTTTGAAAAGATCACTGCAGACAGGGAGAAGAAGAGTCTTCATCCTTTTCTACTCACAGAGAAACGTCAAAAAGTCACTGAGGTGCTCCTGCACAATTACTTGTTGTTCTGCAGGCCACATCTTCAGCAGGCAGAGAAGGGCATTTTCATCAGGGAACAAGAACAAATGCAGCATTAATAATAACCATTTCAACCAAAAGGTGGGTTTAGATTCTCTCCAGCTGCTAGATTACAACTGCTGTGGAAATGATACAGTTTAATTGATTTTACTGAAGATATATTCTCACTAAACTTTGGCTGGGAATGGAACTCTCATATTCTAAAATGTCTCTTTACCAACGGTGTATGTTATATTAATATCATTAAGAGGAAGAAGTGTGAATTGACAGTTGAGTTGAAGGTAAATTAGAGTCAAGTCCCAGGGGTCAGTAATGTACCTCATTGTTGTAGTTAGTAGCACACTTTTACACACATCATTAAAGAGTAATAAAGACTTGAGTTGGCACTTTCATCAGGGAAAAATCCCCATGACTCATCTTGCGTAATTAGAGCTGAGTCCTTGTGCTCAATATAGAAGAAAAAAACCTGCGATTCCTTGAAGTGAAAGCAACCTAATTACAGGAAAATAATCTGACTCTTTAATTTACTTTTGTCCTCTAGATTTATTTGAGTCATGATTTCGTGGCACTTAATTAAGCAAGACTTCTGCAAATTCATGTAGTCTCTCCATGGCATTAAAAAAAGGCAATCAGGTGTGCTTGTATCTGTAACAAGTAGTACCCACAAACAGGTCATACAGTAACAACTATTTTAAGTGTGATAATTATTCTTTTTTGTGCGTTTTGTTTAAAATCGATTTTACTCTGTGTTCCAGCATGCTTTTAGAAATTATGTCTTTTTAAAGACATTATTGAATGCTTTTACTAGATGTGTGGAGGAGCAATCTAGTTAAGTGTGGTTTTTTATTTTCTCCCCTTTTTGTGTAGCATTACTATAAATGGCTTAAGAAAAAAAAGGCCCTCTTTTTGCTCTTTTACATAGCACCATGACCAGAGATGTCTTTTATTTTCACTCTTATATATTGTTGTTAAAATTGTTAAATGTTGTTCATAAAAATTAAAGACTTTTGAAGTAACAGTAGTCATGGCAACCTTCACTTCTTGGGGATGCAGTTCCAGGTCTTTCACTGAGTATCACTGGATAACTTATGCTGCAAGTGACTGGGTGGAATGTTACTTTGTATTTTAAAAAGCATTAAGACTTCATTAAGGACTGCTTTTTCCAGGTTATGCAAGAAGATGGCAGCAAACTAAAATTCAGAAAATTAGTTGTAGGTGCTGTGCATGTTCCATCATACAGTAGGTAAATAAGCTGTTTTGCAAGTAAGGACTATTGAAAGGGGCATGCTTTGTGGATTGTTTTCACTTCTCTTTTCTGTTTTCTTTGCCAATTTTCTCTCTCTCTCTCTCGTTTTTTTTTTTTTGTTTTTTTTTTTTTTTTTTTGTTTTTGTTTTTTTGGTTTTTTTAACATTTGCTGGTCTTGATCATCAAAAAATTCTTTAACAAGTAGTTAAGCTTTGTATATAATTTCAAACTGCTTATGTTCATGCTTTCTTGTCAGTCTACAGCAGATAAAAAGAATATCAGGAACTGTCATTAACTAATAAAGTTTTCCACAGTCTTGTAGAGGTGCTGTTAAAATAAACTGAGCCATAATTTTATAATGCTCAGTTTAGGTATTGATGACCATGTCTGGGAAACATAAGCAGTCTTTATACAGGATAAAGTTGTTTCATAAGACAGTTCTCTATAGATTGCACAGGAAAGTTAATGCAGGACAAAAACCAGTATTTTATTAAATTAATACTTCCCATTGTGTACAAGGAAAATTTTAATGGAGCTGCAAATAGTGCAAAACCAGTAAAAGTTCATATATCATAATGTATACATACAGAGAGTCAAATAAAAGTTATTTAATAATTTTGTGTCATTTCTTCTATTTTTAAATATATGTCTATAAATCATTATCTTTAAACAATCATATGCATGAAGTTTAGTTTATCTCTATATTTGTAAAATACAAAATTATGGAGACAGTATTTTGGAATAGATTGTAAATACATTATTAGAAACAAAATACATTATTATAAATATAATTAACTATGTTTAGATTGTATTATAAGCAAGTTATAAATATTGGGGTTTTTTTTTAATTTTACAAGTATCCAATCAAAGAATAAATATCTTCTGCTTAAGACATCCTGAAGTTTAAGGAATTTTTTCTTTTCAGTTGAACAGTCAGAACAAAGGTAAGCTGTAGTTTTCATAGAGTCATTTGGGAATGAAATAGAAAAGAAAATGTATCCAGGCAACAGCACTTCAATAATTTTTTAGCTTCTTAGATCCACTTGCTCGTTGCAAAAGGTTTTCTGAGCAAGAAATAGCATTTTATATAAACTGCTTGGGGTTTTTACTCTCTTCATGTATCTGCATTTCTGGTAGATGGGAGATTTTCTCCTTATTAATACAAAGGTAGCAGTTAACAAGTTAACTTGTTTGCAGTTTGTTAACACTATTAGTAACTCAGTATGTAACACCATATCTGCACTGATAGCAGTGTGAAGGGGGACAGACTGACAGACTGTTGCCTCTGAACTTGAATGCAAATATTTTGCACTGGTTTCAAGTGGAAGGAGGAGATCCATGTAAAAATCATCCTTCCTTTTCTAATAATCTGCTGTCCCCTCTACCAGTGAGACAACCTGCTGTTCTTGCTTCGCTGGTATAGCAAAGACCTGGGAACTGCCTTCCCTGAGCCCATGCGTGGTCACCCTGTTTGCTGGGAGGGAGGGCAGCAGGGGAATGAATCCCTAGGAACAGGCTTGGAGGGCATAATGGTGATGCCCCATGGACCATGAGAGTTAATGAGGCTGTGTGTGCTGAGTGGAATGCCTGGGAAATTCCAGGAGGGGGAGAAGGAAGTGGGGAAGAATAAGGGTCACTGGGGCATTTCAGATTAACTGGTGTGGGAACAGGCTGGGCACCTGTCCTCAAGGGGAGAGACAGCCTGGCACTCAGAGCGGTGCTGCTTGAAAGCTGTCAGGACCAGCCTGTTTTTCAGCCAGGTCAAACTGGTCTCTGTTTGAAAGGCCTGCAGAGCTAAAAATCCTGCTTGTGTTCCCACAGCTTCAATTAGAAGTTTTTTGTTCATTTTTACAAAATAAAAGAGACTTAAATCTGGCCTTAGAAAATGTCGTTAGGATCAGCACAGAACATTTTGATATGGTACACTGATCCCTTATCAGAGATACAAAGGTGCTGCACCTTTGTATCTCACACAATAGTGTGAGCAAGCCAACTAACCAGATGATTATAGTGGTACTGTTCAAATAGTATTTATGTCATGACCCTTATGCTGTTACTGAACTTGAACATAATCACATTTTCGTGCATGTTTGATTTCACACTTGCATGAAAAATCAGTAACTTCTGTATTGGAAGACAGTCTTCTCTAAGGTGTTCTAATATATAGTATGTGAGCACAGAATTATGTGTTCTTTAAAGCATGAGGAATGTCTCTGATTTTGCTTTTGAACTATGCTGCAAGGACTACCACCTTTTGGGTTAGCTTTTCTGAAACCTTTCTGATAAAGTTACAGTATTTATTTTTTTCACTTCCAAAACTGTCTATTTCCCCCCCCCCCCCCCCGAGTATAAACCCAGCTGTATAAGCACATAAGGAACCTGTCTCATATACTAAGAAAAGCAAAGCATCTGGAGGGAAACAATGGGAAAAGGATGAGTACAGGAGCTGAGCAAGATCTTACACTTGGCAGTGCTAAAGGTTTCCTTATTCCTTGAAAACAATAGCCTAGTCTTTTATGGATTACTGTTTTCAGCTAATTTATTGACATAAAAAGAGCTGATATTTTTCTAAGTATTTCGGAATGGCTCAAGAAACTCATTAAACAGCCCATAACCAATGCTGAGGCATTGGAAAAAAGGGGCAACAGTGAAAAAAAGCTTGCTGATAATTAAGTTGTATTTACTGATTGCAAACTGTCCTGTACTTCTTAAAGGACAGTTGCTGATTTATTTTTTTTTTTGTGGCAAGAGTGATAATGTTTAAATATTTCTACTAATTAGTCACCTCTATCTCTACAGAGATATGCAGTGTGCTGCACATAGCAATCCAGTATAAATTACACGATTTACACATGCTAAAACATTCTGGCGAAATGTTCACTTTGCTTGTGAAAATGTTTTCTTTTTAATGGCGATATACTGAAAAATCAGTGGAAAATTATCTATTGAATAAGGCTAGCTGAAACTGAAAATTGAATTTTCATGGTCCCTGCCTGCCTTTTCACAGTTTTGAAGGTATGGAGAATCTGTTCTTAGACGGCATTTACTTCAGAGACTCCTAATTCCCACCCACTGTCTTTACTTTGCAGCTCTGTATGTAGTACATACTGCACTGCATAGGAGATATATCATAGACTCAGGCCTGAGCTATTAATTTTCAACTTTGGCAGGTCAGGTGCTGTGTTTATGATGTACAGAGCTCTAGTGCAAGAGTTGTCATAGTTTGCTAGTTTCTATAGGTGCCTTCAGATAAACTATTTTCTTGTGATGTGTTGTGACTCCTGTGAGCCAGGAAAAGTTGTGAGGGAGATTTGAAACCTCCATCATTATTAATGTTGGAAGACAAAAATTTAGTCTTAAAGCTAATTCAAAACTTCAGCAAAAGAGAGATAACAGAGCTGAGGTGCCACTCCTGGTGTGGAACTGATGAGCTGTATTCTGTAAAACTGATGTTTATGGGGGTCATTCTGAGTCTTGCAGAGAGTAAAATGGCAGTCGTGAAACTGAGTAGCAGACTTAAATCAATTTCTCTGGGCTTTCTTGCCAAGTAGGCATCTCAGCTTGAAAGCACTGTAACTGTTTAAAGTGTGTTGCTCAGTGCTATGTTAGAAAGGCTGTGAAAAAGCAGATGTTTCTTCCAGAAAACAAAGCAGAATTGAAAGCTTCTTCAGGGCTGAGAGTCCAGTGTCACTTTTATCTAAATCAGAAAGATTTTGTAAGGTGAGAACAAGGACTGATAGTTTCCTGAAGCAAAGGTCTGTTTGGTATAAAGAGGATTAAAGGCTGAATGTCTGCACTATAAAGAAACAAAAAACCAAAAAACCCCAAAACTTTTCTGTCTTGAATTTTATATTATCAGCTGTCACTGTGGGTCTCTGAAGGCAGAAGACGTTCTGCATAGGATGTGATCATAATGTGGCATCTCTTTTGTAAATTTGAGTTGTATTTATTATATTCTACTCTAAGAAAACACAGTGTTTTAGTTCTTACACTGCTGCAAAAGCAATGTGAAATAATATAAAATATGTGCAGGGGAAAAAATGGAAAACTGGCAAGTTGAACTGATGCTTACATGTTTGAAGAAATGGCTTTAGGAAAGCTGCATTAAAAAGATGATTTTGCAGTTTATGAAGCAATAAGTGGATATATAACAAACCAGTTACTGCAGCCTAGACTAACAGAAGATCTGTGAATATATATTTACATGATTTGTTTAGGTCTTTAAGTGACTTGTCTGAAGGTGGTTAACTAACTTAGCAATTATGGCAATAATGGCAATATTGTTAACCGAGTTGGATCTTTTAAGTCACCAACTTCTGTCAAGATGAATTGTGTAGTTGGAACTAAAAGCAATGATGGAGTTGGTCTGCTGCAAGTCTTTCTATCCTGCTTATCCTTAATCAGAGAGCTGATAAAATACAACTGACAACATATAGGAAATTCATTAGTCTTTTAACTTCCAAGGGTGTTTCTGTGAACAAAGTGAGATGGCAGCTTGTAAACAAGCTTCTGCTGTCAGCAGTCTAGATACATCTATGCTATTATAGGGATTTGCCCTCTGCCTTGGAAAAAACAGTCTCAGTTTATCTGAGTTTTTGATTAAAACTCAACAAAATATCTTTTGTAATGTACCTGTCTGAAAGCATCCTTGGGACTTTGTGTTCTGGGGTGTCAAAAATGGTAGAATTTGGTGCTGTGCTAGAAATTGCATCTCTTAAATAGCATAAATTTTGGGCTCATTGGCTGTTTGTGACATGGATTTGTTTGTAAGATATATTACCCTGATTATACCAATTATACCAGTACCCTGATTCAACACCCACAGAACAAAAGCTCTTTTTTTCAGATTATGTTCTCTGTGGCCCAGTTTCATAAACTGAAAATGCTTGCTAATGAACTTGATATTTAGTGTTTTGTTGCTTTTTTCTTTGCACCACTGTTTTAAGGTTTCTTTGATATTCAGATGGATTGGAATTGGCAGGAAGCATATTCTAATGTTTTGTTTACACTGCAGATTTCAGAATATATTGTTCTCTTTTGCATTTTCCTCATAGGCCTTCAGGTGTTTCTACCTGCTGATAGATTTGACCCTGGCTGAATTAATTGTTATGTGAACCAGCATTTGATAGATTTTCTCAGGAAAGGATAAAGAACTGTACTAATTATTTTTGTTTCAGCAATCTGCTTACACAGGACAATTACTTTCACATCCCTTTTATTCTATTAAGATATGCTACTTTAACTTTTATAGAAGTATCTTAGAATGTTCATTCACCTGTCAAGATTTTTAGAGTCTTGTTCATGGGAATAACAAACTTGAGGATCAAAAGTCATGGTTTGGTATTTTCAGTTATATAGGAAGTATTCTACAACTAGAAAATTTTTTGCAACTAGACAATTCCCATTAAAGGTAATATAATTTAGGAAAATGAAAACAACTTGTTTATTTAGTTACCAAAATACTCAAACATGTTTTAAACCTAATATCTATAAAAATTCATGGTGTTCAATACTCATGAAACTGAAGGCATTCAGCTTCAATTGATGAGATGCCATTACAGACTTGTTAAACAGTAAAAAATTGGTACAGAATGCTAAGATGAGAAAACTGGGAGTTACATTGGCATTGGTAGATGGGATGCGTGAAGGCTCTGCATAATTTTGCTAATAAGGCATCTTTTTATCTGACAGGAAATAAAGCGAGTGCTTATTGTGACCCTCAGTTTGAAATTGAACTGAGGTGTCAACTTTCAAAGCCGAAAACGTGGATTTACAGACTGGCCCAGAGTCTGCAGGTATTTTCTGCAGGGCATGTCTGCAACATATCTTGCATATGGGATATGGAACATGGTAGGACCCCTTCCATAGGTGATTCTTTTTTGAGTTATTTAGTGGGTTGGCAGTCAGCTGTTTTGGGTTTACTTAATATACTTTAGGACTGAAAATGCTCCCAAAACCATAGTGGGATTGTGAGATCTCAAATATGTAATGGAGAAAAATGTGGGGAAGCATTTTTTTGGTTTTACTTATGAGCTGTTCACTTCTCTCTCTACCTGGGAAGAAGTATGTATATATTGATAAGCAGCTATTGAGCTGGTGCATGTTAGGCTATCTGGTTAATTGCTATCACAACAAACAAAAAAACCCACCAGAGATCTGGGAAAGATCTGAGGAATGATCATGCTGTAACCTAGTGCAAAAAACACTGAATCAGGAACTTGGCAAAAAAAACCCCATCAGTACAATCAAAGACCATCAGAGGTGAACAGTTGGGCCATTGTATATTGTAAAAATTCAGTTTTCTTTTTGTTGCCAGAAAAATCTTTTCCTTCATAAAAATAAACACAGCCATCATTTTAGTGGAGAAAATCTAAATGGATGGCATGTCCCTCCTACCCATATTAGATGAAATGTAGGTAACAGAATAAAGACAATTTGTGCTATTCTTAATCGAATACATATTTTTCTTGTATTGCCTCCTTACCTGAAAAAAAAATTGTTGGCTGCCATTTTCCAGCACTGATCTCTGGAGGACATCACCAGTGGGCAGCCACTGTTCAGCACCACTCTCTGGGCCTGGCCCTCCATCCAGATCCTAACCCAATTTAATTCTTGCTTCTAGCAATTTCTTTTGAGTTTTCTGTTTCTGCACTGTTTATCATCATTTATTAGCTTGGTATTACTCACTTTTTAGAATATTTCAGATTTTTTTTTTCTGCAGCTTTGAATTATTGTTTTAATTGCCTTTATGGTATTGTTCTTTGTGGTTTTCACTTCTACTTTGGAATAGATATCTGTCATTTCAGAAGTCAGAAAAATTAAAATTTTAATCTGTATTTCTTGGAAACATTACTTTTGGCAGCTTTACTGACAGACTGAGATTTGTAAAATGAGATTATAGATTTGAGAAGTATTGTAGAACTGTCCTTGAACCTTGAATTGTCCCTTGCTTTGGGAACTAATGAAGACAATACTTAAAATGAGTTTTTTAGCATCTGAAGAGAGAGATTTGATAGTGAACTTCATAGAACTATTCGTTTTCCCAGAAGTGGGGCAAAAGTGCAGTCACAATCCATAGAGGAGAAAAAAAAAAGAGAAAGGGAGGAAGTAGCATAAATCCTACACAAAGGAATACATTGTTTCATTCTCCATCTAAGAGTCTGACCTGTTCCATTTTCTGATCCTTTCTAGCTCCTTGGCTCGTTTATACCTCCTGCACCTTCAAGAAGACTTTCTGCTTTTGTCTTCCTCTTGCTCTTCTGTCTCTCACTATTTTAAATTATTTTTTTAAAAAAAAAACTTCAGTGTAGCACAGCAATGTCTGACAGGTCAGCCACTAGTAACTGTGACCTGAAAAACTCTTTGAGCTTCCAAATCACAATACTTCTGCTACAAGGGCACTGAGAATATTAATCAGTGCATGGAAAATCTCTGCAGTTTTATGTGGCTGATAGTACTAGATCATGACCAGAAGCAGTCTTGCCATCTAACCTAATGCACTAAAGCCATTATGGGGCTTTTTCTAGGCAGAAATCATTAACCTTGGATAATTATTTCATTATATGAGCAGGTAGTCTCTAAAAGTAAGCTTGAAACCACAATTTCATTTATAGGGTAAAACAGGGTATGAAATTAAGGACTGAAGTGACAGCACAGCATATACACGTCAACTCTGCAAAAGGTGAACCCAGGGAGAATTATTTTAATACACTGTGTGTGAATGCTCTTTAATTTCCTATTACAGAGTGACATTTAAGCATCTACTGCTGGTTTTAATTTCTGTTGTACAGCTATTCCCTGTAAAGCCCTTATATAGAATTTCTAACGTTCAAAAAAACCTTTCAGGTTAGTAGTGTTAGATGTTAGCAGCATGATGAGCTTGCAATGAATCTGTGGCATGTCCAAGAAAAAAAAAAAAACCACCACCATCTCTAACAGGGACAGAGCTGTGTCCTAGTTATGAAACAGCTCAAAGATAGCATTCAATGAGTCATAGCTGTACCATAGTTCATATAGCTGATGTCAGTGAAGCTAAATAGTGTAGAGTTACATCTTACAATTTTTCAGATGAGGGATTAGATTGTCTTAGGTACTAATACAGCATCTTGCAAAAGGAAGCTGGAGCATGGTTCATCCTGAACAGTTTTCAGAGAACCACAGTACCTTTTAACATGTCTTTGACAGCTGTGGCAGACAATAGTATGGTGTTCTGTCTTTAAAATTATTATTTTAGAGCTTCACGTAATGGCAGTACTCTCCAAGAAGATGTCTTCTGTATCATGATTTTGAATATTAAAGAGTAGTTAGGAAATATGCCTACTGCCCATAGTTGCTGGCTAAATTGACAACAGCAATTACAGCCTGTACACCATTATGTGATATGAAGTTTAATCAAGACAGAGTTATTTTAAGGAATTGTCTAACACAGTTTCCTGGTAATGGTGCCCCTGTAAAGAGGGGAGGAAAGTATCTAATCCCAGTGTGAAAAGAAACCATTCTACTGGAAACCATTTTCTTTTTTAAATCATTAAGAATACATAATATAAATATACATTGAATATATTTTTAATCTCAGAGTATAAATAGAGATCCTTAATAAAGACAGAAATGCTATACTTGTGCTACAAGTATGATTTACAAAGGACAATAGTACTGTTCACCTTTCTCTGAGAAAATGATACGATTCAGCACTTGTGATGAGCTGAGACCTGAGACAGGTATTCCAATTTTTCACTGTCAGTTCACATTACCTTTCCTGAATTTGAACTATGTGCATGTTACATGTGTAAAGCAAACAACTATAGTGAGACAATCCTGTTAACTAAGGTATATGGTTACGATGTTTGTTGCCTCATGTACATGTAAAAGTTTCAGACATAACAGTTAGTATATGCTTGCCTGTTAATTTTTCTCTTCCTTTTATGTGGAAGTCCTGTATTAAAAAGTAGTCCCTCATGTATCTTTGCAACTCTACATTTGACCCAAATCATGGATAAATATGATCAAACGCAGCCAAACAGTCTGAGGGTTTCAGTGCACCTTTTGCTTTTGTCTCAACAGAACAGTTTGTGGATTCTGTGTCTTTACTGTCACTCCTACTCACAGAGATTGTACACCAGAGTTAGTGAAATATATCCACACCTGGGATCACTGGCAGATAGTTCATCTTTTTTTTTTTACAGATATTTAAGGGAGAGAGGACTGTGAGAAAGTAGGAGAGAAGTGTCTGCAGTACAGAGAAGCTGAGCAAGCACATGTAATGGCTGAGAAGAGCCTTCCTTCCTTCCTTCCTTCCTTCCTTCCTTCCTTCCTTCCTTCCTTCCTTCCTTCCTTCCTTCCTTCCTTCCTTCCTTCCTTCCTTCCTTCCTTCCTTCCTTCCTTCCTTCCTTCCTTCCTTCCTTCCTTCCTTCCTTCCTTCCTTCCTTCCTTCCTTCCTTCCTTCCTTCCTTCCTTCCTTCCTTCCTTCCTTCCTTCCTTCCTTCCTTCCTTCCTTCCTTCCTTCCTTCCTTCCTTCCTTCTTCCTTCCTTCCTTCCTTCCTTCCTTCCTTCCTCTTCCTTCCTTCCTTCCTTCCTTCCTCCTTCCTTCCTTCCTTCCTTCCTTCCTTCCTTCCTTCCTTCCTTCCTTCCTTCCTTCCTTCCTTCCTTCCTTCCTTCCTTCCTTCCTTCCTTCCTTCCTTCCTCCTTCCTTCCTTCCTTCCTTCCTTCCTTCCTTCCTTCCTCCTTCCTTCCTTCCTTCCTTCCTTCCTTCCTTCCTTCCTTCCTTCCTTCCTTCCTTCCTTCCTTCCTTCCTTCCTTCCTTCCTTCCTTCCTTCCTTCCTTCTCCTTCTTCCTTCCTTCCTTCCTTCCTTCTTCCTTCCTTCCTTCTTCCTTCCTTCCTTCCTTCCTTCCTTCCTTCCTTCCTTCCTTCCTTCCTTCCTTCCTTCCTTCCTTCCTTCCTCCTTCCTTCCTTCCTTCCTTCCTTCCTCCCTCCCTCCCTTCCTTTCTCCCTCCCTCCCCACCCTCCCTTCCCTCCCTTTCCTTCCTTTTTGCCTGCTTTTTTTTTCATGACATTGTATAATGTCTCTCTTGTGACTTGTGGCTCATCTCATATCTTCCTCAACACAACTAAAATTGCTGTGGCTGACCTGATAATTAATTGGACAAGCTAGTAATCAATGCTTCTTCTGTGGGAAGTGAGAGCAAGATTGTTTGTGCATGACTGAGTTATGATACCTGAGAGACAGATATTCAAACGCAAACACTGTGGAGGAGGCCACGTTAGGATGGATATTAGGCTGACAGTGTACTTGGGACTTCTGCCATTGAGACTTGATTGCAGAAATACAAAATCAAGTTGTGGTGTGAATAGTGGTTTTAAACCTTCATAGTGCTATACCAGTAGTATATTTCTTCTATGAGAGAAAAATTTGTAAAACCTAAAATTGTATATTTGTCATTGAAAAAAGAAACAAATTTGGAACTAAGACACATTTTCTTTCTTAGTTCTTACAGTTATCCTGTATCTGTACTGATTTCTGTGCAGTAATGCTTATTAAAGACTTTGTACAAATCTCTACACGATGAACACTATTTCCTCTCTGTACAATATTAATTTAGGTCTAACCCAGGAGTGGATCTTTTTTTGTGTGAAAGTGGTTGCAGGTAAATTTAAAAAGTAAACCGTATCTCCACTGATTTGCTTGAGTAAATGTCTTTGTATGATTTAATGACCATTCTTTGCACAAATTCACCATTCCGTCAAATAATCAGTGCTTTTCTTAAGAATAACAATGAAGTCCACTCTTGACTGATTTGAGGGACCTGTCTTACATTCCAGGGTCCAATAGGTATCACTATTGCATTGTACAACTTTTTAAAATGTTTGGGGGGGGTTGTGGTTTTTTTGTTTTTCTTTTTTGTTTTGTTTTTTTTTGCTTTGAGTTTTTTTGTTTGTTTGTTTGTTTTTGAATGTGCATAATTTTGGATTGTAGCTCTCTCTTTTGAATTTTTGAGGTTTTATTGATGCATGCTCACAGTTTATAGATCAGGACAAGAAAATCTATTGTGCTTCTGAAACTTTATACTAAGCTATGGTGCTTGGTGATTATCAGCTCTGAAACCAACAGATATCTTTTTGTGCATGTATTTTTAAGGTGACGTTTCTGTAGTTCTGCACTGCAGTGTGCCCTGCTGTCTCAAAAGCTTTTCTTCTCTAAATTTTTAATTTGAACCAAGCTAATTTAGGAAACCTATGTCACTGGCATTGCTGCTGAAATTAGCCTAATGCGGAAGTCAGCTCAATGAACCTGAAGTTAAGAACGCAGGTCTGTCTATGAATTCCTTATGTGTGTGCAACAGTTGCTCACCTGTCAGGAACTACTTCACATTCAGATCAGTCAGACCTGCCAGTTGCATTGTACCAGAAAATAACTCAAAATATGTCTGGCCCTGGCTCAGCTTACTACCCACCAGCATCCAAGGGTGTCCTGTAGAGCTGCTTCCCCCAGACATCATCATAAAGATGATGAACAGTTGATGAGATTCCAGAGCAGACTGATGAGGAACTGCAGTTGTTACCAGCCTATAGGTAGAGTATGAAACAGTACCTATTACCCTGTGAGACTGATGATCCAGCCATTTTTATTGCTCATCTGCTTGTTCATGCAGACTGTCGCATCTCAGCCTGATTATTAGGGAGCTCTCACAAGCCTCAGTAAAATTACTGTAGGTGACATCTGCTGTGCTTTCTCCATGCCTAGATTTAGTCATTGTGCCACTGAAGGCAATCAGGTTGGCTTGTCTTTGCTAAATCTTTGATGTTTCCAGTCACCTACTTTTTCATGTGCCCAAAAATGGCTCCTGAGAGGCCTTGATTTATGTTGTTCATAAGCAGTAAAATGAGGCTATGATTTCCCAAATTTGCCTTCCTGTGCTGTCTGGAGATGAGTGCACTTTTTTCACTTCTTTTCTGCCAAGGAGTTCTTCCCCACTTGCCATGAGCTTTGCAAAATTATAGAACGATAGATTCCAAATGGTTTTCCAAAATAATAGAGTGATAGACCCTTGATAAGATATTGGCCAGCTTGCTCAGCAGCCTTGGATGCAGTGCATCTGGTCACATGGATTCCTAGTAATATCATTTACTGAAGAGGGCTCTGACTTACTCCACTTCCACTCCCAGTAACTCCTCTTCTCTGAACTGTGGCATCAAGGATGAAAGACGAGACTGCTGAACATGAAGGCAATCAATGCACAAAGTACTTTGGCCTTATCCACACCTCTTGCACTAATTCCTGCTCCACTCATTAAGGAGCCTCCATTTATCTCATTTGATATTTTAATACAGTGTTAAAAGCTCTTCCTGCATCTTCTGATGTGTCTTCCCAGTTCTGGCTTCAACTGAGCTTTCAAAATTTCTAACATTGTCCCGGCATACCCAGGCAAAGTTCCTATATTCCTTCTTTGTAGCTTCACATCGCTGCCATCTCCTTGGTAAAGCACTGAGGCTCAGCTGTGAGTGTCCTGTTAGCCAAGCCCATCTCCTGACATGTTTGCCTGTTCCCTTCAGTATGGAGACCATACCTGTGGTGGCTGCCCTTCAAGGCCTGCCAGGCTTGCTGCAGTCCTTTGCCTTTGTTAGCCACCTCCTGTGGGACTTCATCGACCATTTTCCTGAACAAGCTGATGTCACTTACTCTCCATAGCACTGGGTTATGTTCTTGTTAGTAAGCCAGCTTCCCCAAGGATACTGGCTATCTTTGGTTGGGGCTGCCTAATGCAGTACATGTCTCAATGATGTCAAACAAGTTATGTTTGATACTAATCATAGAATCATAGAATTGTTTGGGTTGGAAGGGACCTTGAAGATCATCTAGTTCCAGCTCCCCTGTGTGGGTAGGGACACCTTCCACTAGACCAGGCTGCTCAAAGCCATCGCCAGCCTGCTCTTGCACACTTCCAGGGAGGGGGGTATCTACACCTTCCCTGAGCAATGTGCTCCAGTGTCTCACCACCCTTACACTAAAGAATTGCTTCCTGATGTCTAATTTAAATCTACCCTCCTCCAGTTTGAAGCCATTGTCCTTTTTCCTACAATTACATGGCCTTGTAAGAAGTCCCTCCAGACTTTCCTGTAGGTACTGGAAGGCTGCTATATATGGTGTCACCAGAGGCTTCTCTTCTTCAGGCTGAACTACCCCAGCTCTCTCAGCCTGTCCTCATAGGAGAGATGCTCCAGTCCTCTGATGATCCCTGTGGCTGTCCTCTGGACTTGATCCAACATCTCGTATGTCCTTCTTACGCTGGGAACCCCAGAACTGGACACAGTACTTCAGGTGGAGTCTCATTAGTGCAGAGCAGAGCAGGATAATCATCTCCCCTGACCTGCTGGCTGTACTTTCTGGGTTACAAGCACACCGTGACAGCACATGTTGAGCTTCTCATTAACCAGTACCCCTGAGTGCTTATCCTCAGGACTGTTCTCAGTCTGTCCAGCCAGCCTGTATTTGTGCTCTTTTCTTTTGGAGAGGACCCACATTTTTCAAATTTTTCCTTTTATAAGTGGTGTGCCTGTATAAGCTATTCTTGTTGCCCTTGACATCCTTGGCTAGATTTAGTTCTATCTGGGCTTTAGCTTTCCTAGCTGATCTCTGGCTTCTTGGCCAACTTCTTTGTACTACTCCTAGGCTACTTGTCCTTGCAACCACCCTCTGTAGTGTTCTTTTTATATAAATGTGTGTCCAGGACCTGCTTATTCATCTGTGTAGGTCTCCTGGCATTCTTGTCTGACTTCCTTTTTGTTAGGACATATTGCTCCTAGGGCTTGGAGGAGGTGTTTATCCCATGGTACACCAACAAGCAGAGCCCTGAAAGAGGTCAGTGTCTGCTCTTTTGAAGTCCAGGGTAGTGAGCTTGCTGTACACTCTCCTTGTTGTCCTAAAGATCCCAGATTTTACCATTTCATGATCACTGAAATAAAGGCTGCCCTTAAGCTGCACATTGCCCAGCAGCTCGTTTTTGTTGGTGAGAACAGCACACTTTCTTATTGGTTTCTCTACTGCTTGGAGAAAGAAGGTATCATCAATGCCTTCCTGGAACTTCCTACCTTGCTGGTGCCTTTCTGTGATGTCACTCCATTCACAGTTTTTTTCAACATCCTGGATAACAGCAATTTCTATTGCCTCTGTTGCATCAAAGTATTCCATGAGCCAATTGGACATAGAGAAGTGAAGATAAATCATAAGAGCAGGTTGTCTAGATACTAAGGTTTTAGTTGATCACTTAGCCCTTCAAAAATTTTGCTCATAGTACTTGGGGTAAAACCTAGCAATCCTAATCACTAAATTGGTACATTTGTCTAAAATCTTCACAAAGCAACAAAGGCTGTCTGAAAACTCTTGCCATTTTATCCACTGGGAAGGCTGTCAGAAGTAATGGAAAATTATCATTCTGCTGTGAATAATTGATACTTACTTTATCCTTTGTGAAAGCTGATGATTTAAAATTAAAACCTTTTATTAGATGCAGCAGGCTACCATGATGTAATTCAAACATCTTATTATGGTGCAATCAAAATGTAGTTTATAACTTCTGGTTCCATAAAAAAGAAGGGAAGATTTGACGTGTCTTACCAGCAGCAAAGTGTAGTGAGTGCCAGAATGCCTTTGCCTGAGTAAGCATAGTTGATCATTTCACTTCTCATAAGCTATAAACAAATGGATTTGTAGTAGTAATTGAACTAAGAAATGCTATATAATTAAGTTCACAGATCATGAGGAACTTTTCTTGATATTTCTGCTGTGCAAACAAGTTTTTTTTCTCTTGTGTATTTAGTTACTGTAGCTCTTTCTGGTACCTTTTTAATTCAGAGTCATTTGATGAAACCTCACTGATGCCTTGGTAAGGCAAACCAGGCCTGATGTTTTGTGGTTTACACAAATGGAGGGATTCACAGGGACTTAGTTCTCAGCACTGTCAACTTCTTTAGAGAAAAGGAGTTGATGAACCAACCTCCAGAGCAAGGTATTGTCCATAGAGTCTGTTAAAAACACAAAATAGCTAGAAACTCTGTAAGGTACAAATTCATCAAATGGGGAAGAGCATTATATTCATGCCCTGTTGTTATGGGGTTTGTGTGGCAGGGATTTGGTAGCAGGGAGGGGCCACAGGGATGGCTCCTGTGAGAAGCTGCTGGAAGCTGTCCCAGCTCTAAAGCTGGACCTGCCTCAAAGCCTGGCCTTGAAAATCCATGACTGTAACTGGTGAGTGAACCTTTCTTGTCCTTGCCTCAGCCCACTAGCTTTTCCTTTTATTTCCTTCTCCCCATCTCCAAGCCAGTGACTGCTTGGTTCTTTGCTTTTGAAGGCTGGACCTAAACCACAACAGCTGTGCAGCTTTTTGCGGTCACAGATGATTTCCTAACTTTCATGATGCTGAAACCAGTTTTGACTTAGAAGAGAATTTCTGTTGAAAAAACTGACAGCAGCCTACTTAAGTATGTACTGTTTTGTTCATGCAAATTTCTCCTGTGAACTGGATGATCTTACTCTCTCCTTTCAGACCTCCCGTAGTTTGTGTGTATTTTTTCTTTCCCCTTCCCTCACCTCTAAATGTTGACACGGTCATTAATTTGGCCTGAATTTTACTGAAATGGCTAAGGCTGTGAGATGTCAGAGAAGCGCATCTTAGTCTCTTCTGTAAAAGAGACTCTGAGTGAGCTTATGAGGCCACTTGTTATGTCCAGTTTTGAACAGAATTTCTGTCCTAGCATGGAGAGAACATCTCAGTTCATAGTGAAACTGGTAGAATCCTGAAAAAAAAGTCTTTTTGTCTAGTTGGCATTATCTGTCAAACTGTTTGAGAGGATCCTAAAAATCTCTAAATTTATTCTGTAGTGTCCTGGTAGTTACTATCCCTGGTTATGATTCACATGCCCTAAACTATAAAAATCTAAAGACGTTCATCTTTGTGGGTTCCCAACTGTCTTTACAAAGGGCATCTGAATGATCAGAAGCTCCTACATAGAAGAGATTCCATATAAGAACAAGGAGTGGTCATGCTGTACCATTTGAGCTCATTAAACAGAGCTTGGATCAGACATCTCCTTGACTGTCTTACCTGAGATGCTGTCCTGGTTTGGGCCAGAATAAAGGTAATTTTCTGTCTTTTGCTTTCAGCTAAGTTTCTTGTAAGTAGCTGCACTTGCTGAAATGAACAGCAAGTTTCTCAGACAGTGTCTGCTTCTGGGACTGATAACACTCGATGTTTATAGTTGCAGCCAGAGATTGGTGTGCAGAGCCAAGGCCACTGCTCAGTTCTGAGGAACATTTTGCCCTCCGGAAGGAGAAAAGGAGTAAAGAGGTCACAGCTGCAAACCCTCCTTTAGCGAGGAATGGACAAGACAAATGACCAAAATTGACCAGAGTATTCCATCCCATACACATCATAGTATAAATTTGAGGGATCATGAGGGTCACTCCCCTTCCTGCTTCCCCTTCTTTGCCTGTCCCTGTTTGCTGGGAGGCATCCTGGGAGGATTCTGTCTGTTCATCTGCCTGTGGTCCTGATCCGTGCCAGCCTGAATCTGTGTGTATCCTGCCTCCAGCTCCTGACTGCTGCTGACTCCAGGAATCCAGCCTGGACTTTGCCAGGGCTGCCCTGCAGCCTTGGTGGTGACATGAGAGTTACTTGGGGAGAGGGGGGAGGGAAGTAGAATCAATTTTCCTGTATATTTGTATATATTTAGTAATTTTTTTCCTTTTTATCCTTACTGTTTCATTAAAGTTGTGTAGTTTAATTTCCAACTCATAAGGCTCTCTCCCTTACTCTCTCTCGTTTCTTTATCAGGGAGGGGTATTAATAGAGAGTATCTGTTATTCTGTTTAATTGCCAGGCCAGTGTTAAACTGTGACAGATGCCCAGTGTCAAAATAACTTCAGTTTTATTGCTTTTGTCTGTAGTTTGCAGGAGGCTATAAAGCTCATGAGTAATTAGGAACATCCTTAGTCTCTTTGATGCTGGGAAAGTATCACGACATTTTACCTGTCAAAATGAAGGTATACATTTTGTCAGCACTCTTGCTGAAGAAGTATCAAGTCTTGATAGATTGAACTTAGCATTGTGATGTATACTCCTCATTAAACCAGCCTCAGCTTTACCCAGACAGACTTACAGTTCAAATGCACGAGAGAGAAAAGTTGAGGAAGAGGTAGTTATTGGTCTTCACATGAAGATTGGTTACATGGAAACGTTTACAGCCTCATTTCAAAACATGGATAGCTCTTTCAGCTTGAATGGTTAATGCATCTCCTCCAAATTCTGCAGTCCTCTAAAGGTAAAATTTCTCTGAATTTTAACCAGGAATTTTTCCTGTGTCAGGACAGAAAAACAGAATCTTTTAATTGTTTTTGTTGTGGTTTGGGTTTTTTTGCAGCTTCACATTTTTTGATGGTTGTAAAATTTATTGATGATAAGCTATTGCGAATATAATGTCCTCACTTTAAACTATTTTTTTCCACTGATATTCCCACAGTATAATAGAAGGACACACTAATTTGCAATTCTAAACATTTATTTTGCTCTGTGTGAGCAAAAGTGTAGTGGTAAAAACCCAACTTCACAAAAGAACATTATACAGCAAATAAGAGTTCGAAACTTATCAGTTACTCCTAGAGATAAGCACAATGCATGTTATAAGAGTGAATTACATGCTCTTTTGCATTAAGCACAGTAATTATTTCTTCAGTTTCTTCAGTAATTTAAAGTAGCATTATCCCTCAGAGTAGCTGTGCTGTGGTAAGATAAGCTTGAGAATGAAATGGAAATGGAGTAGCAAAGGCTTATCCCCCCCAGCTCTCTGCTAAATAAAATAGGTCATCAGTCATGAGAGTAGAGTGCACTCCCAGGTTATCTCAGCGAAGGATTCTGTAGCAGTATCACTTGTACTGATGCTGAAACTGCAAAAATACAAAGTCAGGGTGGCTTGAAGTGGAACTGATGCATGAACAGATTCTAGCAGGGTATCTGGTGGCTGGAAATGAAAAGGTGGCCACCAGGTCATGAAAGCTTATAATGATTTTTCTGTCAGCTCCTCTGCTGGAAACGGACTCGTGTTTGTGAAAGAATAGGAAATAGTGTACAGGTAGGGGTAACATTTCTGCCCTCAGAAAGAAGACTGGCCTGAGCATTTCTGGCATGTTTAAAAGGAAATGTGGTTGGTCTTGGTTTTCCAAATCCTCCCCATATCCCTACCCCACTCATGCTTTCGCGTTTCAGAATTGTAGTGACAGTACCACTTCATAGAATCATAGAATCATAGAATCCTTGGGGTTGGAAGGGACCTCGAAAGATCATCTAGTCCAACCCCCCCTGCCAGAGCAGGGCCACCTAGAGCACTTCACATAGGAACGTGTCCAGGCGGGTTTTGAATGTCTCCAGTGAAGGAGACTCCACGACCCCCCTGGGCAGCCTGTTCCAGGGCTCTGTCACCCTTACAGTAAAAAAATTTTTTCGAATATTCAACTTGAACCTCCTATGCTCCAATTTACATCCATTACCCCTTGTCCTATCACTGGTCACCACTGAGAAAAGCCTAACTCCATCTCCCTGACACTCACCCCTTACATATTTGAAAACATTGATGAGGTCACCCCTCAGTCTCCTTTTCTCCAAACTAAAGAGACCCAGCTCCCTCAGCCTTTCCTCATAAGGGAGATGTTCCACTCCCTTAATCATCTTAGTAGCTCTGCGCTGGACTCTTTCAAGCACTTCCCTGTCCTTCTTGAACTGAGGGGCCCAGAACTGGACACAATACTCCAGGTGCGGCCTCACCAATGCAGAATAGAGGGGGAGGAGAACCTCTCTTGACCTACTAACCACACCCTTTCTAATGCACACCAGGATGCCATTGGCCTTCTTGGCCACAAGGGCACATTGCTGGCTCATGGTCATCCTCTTGTCTACCAGGACCCCCAGGTCTCTTTCACCTACACTGCTCTCCAGCAGGTCAGCCCCCAACCTATACTGGGACATCGTGTTGTTCTTCCCCAGATGCAAAACTCTACACTTCCCCTTGTTGAATTTCATCATGTTTCTCTCTGCCCAACTCTCCAGCCTGTCTAAGTCTCTCTGAATGGCAGCACAGCCCTCTGGTGTGTCAGCCACTCCTCCCAGCTTAGTGTCATCAGCAAACTTGCTGAGGGTACATTCTATACCCTCATCCAAGTCGTTGATGAAGATATTGAACAACACCGGTCCCAGTACCGACCCCTGAGGGACTCCACTAGTCACACACCTCCAACCAGATTCTGCCCCATTGACTACAACTCTCTGACTCCTTCCTTTCAACCAGTTCCTGATCCACCTCACTACCTGATCACCAAACCCATACTTGATCAACTTATCTACAAGGATGCTGTGAGAGACGGTGTCAAATGCTTTACTGAAATCAAGATAAACCACATCTACCGCTCTTCCATCATCTATCCACCTAGTAATTTCCTCATAGAAGGCTATGAGGTTAGTCAAACATGATTTACCCTTGATAAAACCATGCTGACTGCTCTTGATGACCCCCATGTCCTTGATATGCCTGGAGATAGTGACAAGAACAAGTTGTTCCATCACCTTTCCAGGGATGGAGGTGAGGCTGACCGGTCTATAGTTACCCGGGTCTTCCTTCTTGCCCTTCTTGTAGACTGGAGTGACATTTGCTATTCTCCAGTCCTCAGGCACCTCTCCTGTTACCCATGACTTACTGAAGATGATGGAGAGTGGCCTAGCAATGACCTCCGCCAGCTCCCTCAGCACCCTTGGATGCATTCCATCTGGACCCATCGACTTATGGATGTCCAGATTACTCAGCTGATCCCTAACCCAATCCTCATCTACCATGTCAAACTCCTCATCTATCTTGACTACTTCTGGGGCTAAATGAATCTGGGGCTCATGCAGAAACCCTGCAGTAAAGACAGAGGCAAAGAAGGCATTCAGCACCTCTGCCTTCTTTATATCCTCTGTCACCAGGGCTCCCAGCTCATTCCTTAGTGGGCCAATATTGCCTCTAGTGTTAGTTTTGCTAGCTATGTATTTGAAAAAAGCCCTTTCTATTATCCTTAACCTGACTTGCAAGGTTAAGTTCCAAGGAGGCCTTAGCTTTCCTAATTGCCTCCCTACATTCTCTGACAACAGTCCTGTATTCCTCCCAAGTGACCAGCCCCCCCTTCCATGATCTGTAGATTTTCCTTTTCCACTTAAGTTTTCCCAGCAGTTCCTTTTTTAACCATGCTGGTCTCCTAGCTCCCTTACTAGATTTCCTAACCATAGGGACGCTCTGATCCTGTGCTTGCAAATAGTGGTCCTTGAATATTGACCAGCTATCTTGAGCCCCTTTATCTCTTAACGCCCTGTCCCATGGGATTTCTCTTAACAGTTGAATGAGGAGGCCAAAGTTTGCCCTGTGGAAGTCCAGGGTTCCGGTCCTACTGGGTATTCTGTTCCTTCCACACAGGATCCTGAACTCTACCATCTCATGATCACTGCAGCCAAGGTTGCCATTGACCACCACTGCTTCAACAAGGCCCTCCTTGTTGGTTAGTACAAGATCCAGCAGCGCTCCTCTTCTAATCGGCTTGTCCACCATTTGCATTAAGAAGTTATCATCAATGCACTGGAGGAACCTCCTAGACTGTGAAAGGCTGGCTGTGTGAGTCAACCAGCAGATATCGGGGTAGTTAAAATCTCCCATGAGGACTAGGGACTGAAGTTGTGAGGCTGCTTTCAGCTGCCTGTAGAAGGCCTCATCAACCTCCTCGCCTTGATCAGGAGGTCTGTAGTAGACCCCCACAACTGTATCACCCACACCAGCCTGCCCCTTAATTCTTACCCACAAACTTTCAACTTGCCCCTCATCAGCTCCTGCACAAAACTCAACACATTCTAGTTGCTCTCTCACATAAAGAGCAACTCCACCACCTCGCTTCCCCGCCCTATCTTTCCGAAAAAGCACATAGCCATCCATGGCCACATTCCAGTCATGTGACCTATCCCACCATGTCTCTGTTATCGCTACCAGATCATAACCCTTAGCCCGTACACTGACCTCTAACTCTTCTTGCTTATTCCCCATGCTGCGTGCATTAGCATACAGACATTTCAGGGAACAAACAGAGCACACTGGTGGGACTAAATCCTCCCTAGACCACCTGCCTTCGGGCCCTGGTTCGTTCTTCTTGTGTTTATCCCTAACAGACCCAGTTTTCTCCCCTTCCCCCTTCACATCTAGTTTAAAGCTCTCTCAATGAGCCCTGCTAAGTCCTGCCCCAAAAGCCTCTTCCCCCTCTGCGACAGGTGCATCCCACCTGCCATCACCAGGCCAGGTGTCTCATATAGCATTCCGTGATCAAAAAAACCAAAACCCTGTCTTTGGCACCAGTCTCTCAGCCACTCATTGACCTGTAAACTCTTCCTATATACCTCCCCACCCATTCTTACAGGAGGGATGGAGGCAAACACTACTTGCGCTCCAGACCCCCTAACTAGCCGTCCCAGGGCCCTGAAGTCACTCTTCATTGCCCTTACATTTCTTGTGATGATTTCATCACTGCCAATCTGAAAAATCAGCAGTGGATAGTAATCAGAGGAACCCACAAGATTAGGGAGTTTCCTTTTAACATCTCTAATCCGAGCCCCAGGGAGGCAGCAGACCTCCCTGTGGGATGGGTCCGGTCGACAGATGGGCCCTTCTGTCCCCCTCAGAAGGGAGTCACCTACCACCACCACTCTCCTTTCCTTCTTGATTGAAGAAGTCCTAAGGACACGGGGTGACTGACGAGTCCTAGGTGGTTCACTAGGTAAATCTACCTCTGTAACTACGTTTTCCTGTCCCTGAATTTCCAAGGCCTCATACCTATTCTTCAAGGGCAATTGGGAGGGTGGAGGGGGTTGGGAGGATTTTTTCATGCCCTTCTGAGGCCGGACCTCCTTCCATTCATTCATGTCTCTTAAGGCCTCTCCTTCTGGGGGGGGGATCCATCACTTCCTCAACCTCTCCCATTTGCCCCTGCCTCAGGGTGTGATTCCACCAGTCAATTTCCCTCTCACATTCTCTAATGGCTCTCAGTCTCTCCACCTCCTCTGTCAGTTTAACCACCTGCCTGAGGAGATCATTTACTTGCTCACACCGCACACATGCGCTGTCACTGGTTCCCTTTGATACCAGTGCCAGGCACAGGCATTCACTGCAGCCAGAGACCTGCACTGCTGCATGCCTGCTTGGGAGCTCCGTCTGAGTCCCCACATTCTTTTTCACTAAGGTTTTTGGCCGCGTTGTGACCATGATGTATGTAGCTAGTAGTTCCTACCTGCCTGCCCTCGCGCCTGCCCTCTGAAGGCTGGCTGCCACTCTCTGCGCTGCCGCGTGCTCAGAGGAGGCTGCCAAAATGGCCGCTTTTTAAACCTTGCCGCCCTTCACAGCCCCGCCTCCTGCCATGTCAGCCTTCCTCACCTCGCAGGATCCCCGCTCAGACTCGGGTCTCCTCGCTCTGCCCTGGCTTCACCGTCTCTGGGAAGCCCAACTCCTTCTCAAATCCTCTTCAATTTAAAGGCACAGCTCACACCGCTGCCGCTGCCGCTCTCTGCACTGCCGTGTGCTCTTGTCTTATTTAATATTTTTGTGGTGCTGGAAGGCAGTCTGCTCCAGGCTTCTGTTTTCCCACCACTTCTCAGGCCATAGTTTTCTTTCCCACATGGCTCTTTTGATAGTCAGGATTCAATGGCTCTTGTGTTGGTGATGGAGAACCTAAGGTGTAGTGAGACAGGACCAGGTGCCCTGAGTTATTGATGAGTGGGTGTGGGTTCACCTGTGTCTGGCCTCCCTCCTGAGCATGTGCAGGAGCAGGGGGCCAATAAGAGAGCAGCTGACACCCACGGAGAGAGCTCTCACTCTTCAGTGAGGATGGAGAAGCCCACAGCTCAAGGAGCCCCAGAAGCAGGCAAGAAGGGGTAGATCCCGGAGCCCCAGGAACAGCCCTAGGACATCGTCCAGGAATGGGCTAAGCCCCGAGGCCTCAGGATCAGCCCTAGGAGCAAGAAGGGCTCCTCCCGCTACACTAAGGCTTGAAAAGTAAAAAGTGAATAATAAGTCTTGAGATCATCACTTATATATGTACCCATAAAATGTTTTTAATCTGCCCTGAATTGTCAGATTGCATATACCAAGCTTATTTTCATAGTGTTTCTTGTGTGTGGCTTTTGAAAAGTGCTGCTAATTTTTTACGTCAAGGATCTTCTCTTTTTGTAGCTCTTATTTTAGCATTTTTTCATGCTTATGTTGGCATAGTGTGTCTGGCATATAAGATTATTGAATCATCATCAGAAGACAGATAAAAACTGATCCCATCACAGCTCCTGCATACCCTTTAGGAAAAGATATAAAAAGGGTCTTATCATCTAGGTTCTGTGGCTTCACACAGTAGCAAAGCAACTGGGTCAGAAAGAAAATGTTCACAGGTTCAAGCACATTCACAATACAGCTTATTTATTGTCCAGAGGTTTATGAAGCTTCAAAGTGAGTGGCATGTTCAACATAAATAAATTAAAATGAGATATTGCAAAAACCAATATGATTTCTCTGTCTCCATGTTGCCTACCTTCAGTTCTAGATAAATTTCAACGACTTTAAACCTTGGGTTTGCATTGCCATTATCTAATGGTGAAAGAGCTGTTCAAGCTTGCACATAACATGTGGCATTATAAGCTCACTCAGAGAGTCTCTTTTACAGAAGAGACTAAGATTGTTTGATTTGGCTACTTTGGATGTATATGTTCAAGTGTAGCTATATTTGCAGCCATTCCTTCTTTCCTACCTTCTGTGTGCAATGTTAGGTGTAATTCAGCGTGCCACTATGCTACTGCTTTTTCGAAGTCCATCAACCATCTTCAAGCATAATTGTCCTTACTAAATCTTATTAAAGAAAAGGGAAGTGTTAAACTAGTTGAATTCCACCTTTGCTGCCTCTATTGGGAAGCCAGGTGTAAGTAGGTCACCTGGCTGTGCATAGGGAAAACCTCAGCTGGTTTGAAAGTAGCTTTGTACCAATTAGCATAAGTGTGGTGTACTGCCAGCATTTGAAGGCTTGCTGGAGTCAGAGTACTTCTGAGCCATAAAGGAGGTTTTTTTTCAAAATACTCACTAGGGTAAGCAAAGCTTTTATGTATTCTTATTAGTCAATTAAAATGGTGCTTAAAACAAAGAGGCTAATGGTTTTAACTCTGAGCTACTGCACTATAGCTGTTGAATACTGATTGTATTCTGTTGTATCAAACAACAGCTGATGGTAACAAAATTCAACACCGTTGCCAGTTGACAGTTCTTTGAAAGCTTCTCTTTCAAAATGTCTAATGTGACTGTTCTCTCTCAAGCTTTTATTTCTGAAGTCTGAATAGTAAAATACTATTAATTGCATCCAGTTACTTGTTATCATAAGAGGCTCAAGAACTCAAAAAAGAAGTATTTTAAGGATAAGTGGCTTGTGAGACCACTCCATTCACTGCAATTCTTTGGGCTCAGCCAGCCAGTTTTTTACCCAGTGAAAGCATATACTTATCCTAGCCATGAGCAGCCAGCTTCTCCAGGAGAATGTTGTGGGAAATGATGTCAAAGCTTTACTAAAGTTCAGGCAAAAAGCATCCACAACCTTTCATTTCATCCACTGAGATTATCAGATATTTAAAATTCCCATCACTTCTACTGCTTTACTTCATCCTGTGGGATTTTTTCTGTGGTTCTCTGTGGTGAAAGCTCAGCTTTGAAAGGTACAGCATGTTTATCCAAGAAGCAAGTTAAGAAGCAACTTTTGCTACCTTTCTACTAAGAAAAGCTGTTCTTTACAAATGTTTGAACTCCAGTAAGTGGTGGAAACTGGGATCTGAGCTAGTTCATCTACCCTTCTAGATGTGATTTAGGGAAAAATGTTTATATGTTGAAATCTGATCACAGGTGATTAAAGATTTAGCATAGATCACAGTCAAGGAGATGCCTCACTGAAAATGGCTGTAAAGACAGAGACACACCCACATAGGAGAAAAAGTGGTGTCTGAAGCTGTCTGTAGGGACGTAGTATAGGTTATAATACAGGGTCTCCTGCTTGCTGGCTTTTTAGAAGACTGTGGGGAAATGGGAGTTTAAAATATTTTTAAAACTGTGTAAATGTGAGGCACCTTTGTAATCAGCTAGCAATAGAAATCCATGCTCCTCAAAGTTTTGGTAACCTGCAGGTGGTACTGTGACAATTGCCAAGAGCTTCTGCCTTTAACTCAATGTTTTGTGCAAGCTAGTCTTCAATTTTCTCTAGATTGGAAGGTGAATCAAGACAGTTTAGCATGGCAGAGCTTTTATACATTTCAAACTGACCACCTCTGTGTATAATATCTGCTTGTACATCACCTATGGAAACTAATTCGAACATAGTATTTTAAAACAAGAAACAACAGTGTTAAAGATTGAGGATTTCTTGAGAATTATGTTTTACCTCAGACTGATAATCAGCTTCCAAGGCAGAGTAAGGTAGTGGAGTACTTAGTAGCATTGCTATCACTGTGTTTCTTTTAGAAAGAACTACAGGCTGTGAAAGAATGCAAAACAACTTACTCTTCTCCCACCCCCCAGTTATAAAACTGCCTGGGAATAATGAACTTACTAGTAGGATAGATATTTGCACAGTAACTGAACTCATGGGTAGTTAGGTTAATTACGTCAAGAGGTTACGAATGTGTTTTTATTTGACGTTGTGATGTTCATATTTAGATATGTGAAAATTTCACCTGTTTTTTTTTTTTTTGTTGTTTTTTTTCCTACAAGAAACATTGAATAGCTTGTGGTAAATTTTGCATTAAATAGAAACGTTCTTCTAAATGTAATTAACAGACTGACATAGAGGATCATACATGTTTTTAATATCCCATGCAGGCTGCAAGATATTTACATTCTCAAATTCAGGACAAATTTAAATACTTGCAATTATGGAAAGCAAGAGGAGGAGAGATGGAAGAAGAAATGTTATTTTATCAGATCATCATGTGACAATATAATGTAATTTTTTTAAGAAAACAGATGAAAGAAGAGATGGGTTTTTCATTGACAGGGGCAGCATATGAGCATCTGTTAGTATTACTTGTGTTGTAAAACAGAAGCTGATTCATGTGTTATACCAAATGAAGATCCTGTCTCTTTTATACTCTCCTGTGCCTTCTCTTTTCACATTCCTCCTCCCCTTTTGCTGGGTAGTTCTCACTTATAATCTGTTGTCACTTTTAATATTTTTGTATTTAGCAAGAAAAGTAAGCAGTTCTACTTCTGCATTTTCCTAACCTGTTTTTAAAACTCAAGGGCTGTAAAGGAACTTGCACTGCTCAGTCATGAAGACTTCATATTATTTTTATGAAAAGTTAAGGGTATATAATAACTTTATAAAACTAAACGTAGTCATCGCAATAATTTATTCTCATCTAATGTTAAAAGTACAGGGGATATAACCTGGAAAAACTGATATTTCACTTTAAGAGGAACATTTTTCTGTGAAACTTCAGGTATATATGTAAATTGATCTACAATGGCTCAGAGCTTCACTTGCTTTAAAAGACTGAAAGACTGACTGTAAAATACTAAAAGACTGTAAATATCTTGAGATATTTGAAGCTGTAAATATTTTCAATTTTTTGAGCTCTCTGCAGGGCCTTTTACCATGCTCAATGCTCTTTTTTATTATATTTTCATCTGAATTCTATAATCCAAGCAAATTGTGAGGTAACAAGCAAAAAATGCCCATTTCATTGCTCTCTCTCAAAAGTATCTATATTCCTCCTGGTAGTAAGACACTGCTTTGTAAATCAGGTAAAAACCTTTTAAAATATTTTCATTTCCCTATTCCACAGGGACCTTATCAAAGCATCAGTATCTTGAATACCACCTAGAACTGCAGGCACATATTATTACTACATTTAAAGCTTTACTGTGTTGATCCATGTTGTATTATGATCCATCCTTCCATGAGCCAGTTAGTGAGATCAGTGCTCTAGTGTAATTTGTTTCCAGGCAAATTTCATGGTCAGTTATCTCTTCTCTTTTGTACCTCTTGGAATTTCCAAGTAGGTATCAGAGAGCATCAGGCTCAGATCTGCTTTCACTTAGTGCTGGTATGCTTCTTTGTGCTAGTAGTGTGTGTATGCTTTGTAATGCTGGTATGCCTAGATTTCAGGGATGCTGCTGATGTGCTGCAGCATTGTTTAAGTCAGAACAGGCTTTGTTTCCTTTGTCCATTTCCAAAATGTCCTTTGCCTCTAGTGTCTGATACACACGAAGGATGAAGGAGGAAAATTATCATCTTCAAATTTAAAGATTAGTCCTGTTGGGATATGGCTGTGCATTAATTTTGTTAGGAAGGGGCTACTGCTTTTACTAACAGAATTCCCTTGCTGACCTTGCTGCAGCTGCCAAAGTAAAGCTGCTCCTGGCTATTGCACTCTGTAGCAAGCTCATATGCAGGACAATGTCAGGCTAAGTGATGTTGTCCATCATTTTTTCCTTATGTGTGAATATGTTTCATCTGTTCCTCTTTCTATTTTTCATTTGCATACATCACAGAAGGACAAAAACAGCACACCACCGTTTCAATCAATCAAAGGAATCACACCAGAAATACTCAGAGCTTGCTGAACGTTATTGTTGTTGTGTAGTGCTCTCCTGCCCCTGATAACAGGCCAATACTTGGGCATGTGCTGCTGTTACACAGAGAGTGTGAGAAACACGACATTATTTAAGGAAAGGGCATTCAGCTTAATTTATGTTGTGCTCACATAACAAACTTAAAACTTAATAGCAAATCTCTGCCATTTCTAAATATGCTACTCTCAGACTAGAAGTGATGGATGGCTTTGGGTTGCTATGTAGTTAATAAATTACCAGCACTCCCAACAGCATAATAAAACATACAGATAGTTTAGACTGGCATTTTGTTGTACTGTACAGAGTGCAGCCTTTAAGATGTTACGGCAATAGGAACACCAGAAAGAAAATGTGCATCAGCTAACATCCACAGCTTATAGATGTGCTTTCCCTCACAAATGCCCTTTAACATCTTGTCTTTGACAGATAGTTATTAATTCACTGACAAATTCCAGCAAACGCATTTTTGAATGTGAGGTAAGTTCACATTTTTAATGTGAAAATTTTCATTTTAAATGAAGAGAAGAGTTCAGCACAGTTTGTACAGCTGTTAAATAGATGAATCATATTTAAGCCACGTTTTGTTCTCTTGGCCTCTAGCAGCTTCTGACTGTTCCCAGCATTCTCACGTTTCCAGATGCTAAGGACTAAACTGCCTTTCACCCTACAGAAGACATGTAGACTGGTGTACATTATGCAGAGTTATAAAATATGCCTTCAATGGGATTTAATTGCTGTAAAAGTCTCATGCTGTTAATTTGCATTTTGGGGGATTTCTGAAGGGGTTTTTTTTGGCCTGAGTATGGGCAAAAACTTTAATTAATCCCTGTGCTGAGATAAAGAAATTGCAACACCCTCAGAGCTTTAATACTGTCAAAAAAAATTAGTTAGCAAAGTTATGTGTAGTAGAGTCTGTTTCACTGATCAACATCATATCGTTGCATCAGTGCTTGTATAATGCTGATTAGATATTTGGACTCTACGCTTTGTAGAGATATTAGCAAGGTGGTAGTCTGTGCCCTAGCATTCTTCACCTGATACACCAGCATGTGAAATATTCTACAGTATTTTCAAAGTTCATGTTTAGAACATGTAAGTTAGCTAGATAAATAGCCAAAAACTAAGTGTTATTCTTTCTGAAGGGTGAATCTTGGGTCTGACTGGCAGCTTAAACCACTGCTGCAGGAAGAATTCTGTGCTGAAAAGTAATAGGTGAGCTCATGTAGTCTGGTGGCATAGTTTAGGAAACCATGGGATTGTTTAAGCCACCTGCCATCTGTACCCTGACTGGGTCTGCAATGTGGTGAGGTTTGCATGTGCAAAGTAAAGCAGGGGAAAGAAATTATTTTTTTTCTGCAGAACTTAGAAACAAGTGTGTGTTAGTGGATTTAGCTGAGATAAGATGTATCGTGATCTATGAATATTCTGTACCTATGTTCCAGATTGGGATGCTAGCGATAAATGCTCTATTTTCTTTCCCTCTTTTTCACTCTATGTGCTGTCATGCATCGCTGAATTTAAGATCCACATCTCAGCTGTCTTAAAGTGCAGCAACAAAATTTAGAGCTGCAATTCTGTCTACCCAGAGGAAGAATCTGCCCCTTAAAGCTTCTTAAAAATTACTTGGAGGCATGAGAGAGGTATGAAAGTTTGAAAGAATGTGTCATTTCATGGCTCACACTCTCCTTGTAAAATACAAAAACATTATTTATTTAAGGTAACAGTGTGATATGTCAGGAGCTGGTGACTGACAGTGTTTCAGATGAGAAAGCTAGTGCTTCACGCCTCTCTATGCAGGAAATCTGAGAACCTCCAAAACTATTAGTGTTCTTGTATTAATTTTTTTGCTTCCTCAGAGTTTCACCACTCAGCTGAGTGAGCCACTTACACTGATGAAACACTCAGGCAACTACCAGATTTTTTGGCACTCTGGGAAGCAGCACCTCTGGCCTCCTTCTTTGTGGCAAGTGCAATATAGGGAAGGGCTCCTGCTGTTGCTGTGTGGAAAACTAAGTATTGTGGGCCCAGATTCCTTTGCACAGGAGTGAAAAACTTGTGAATGTTTTATTGCCCACAGGTCCACCAAAGGGACTGTGCCATGCTACTGTTGTGATCCAAAGTAGAAATACTTTGTGGGGATAGATAACACAGGGGAATAGGTTCTCTGCTCCTTTTGTGTACTGAAAAAAACCCGAGATTGGCAGATATTCTAGCTAATACAGCCACTTTTAAAAAGCCAGCTTCTTTATTTCTCATACTGGTGGCCTGCTGGGGACAGAGTGTTAAAAAAGCACACAGTGTTCTGACTGTCCTCAGCTCTCTGGCAGCTTTTCAGCTTTTGCCAGTTTCTGTTTTTTGCCAAATCTCAAGGCTACTTTCAACTGCAAAGGTGCTGGGATTGTGACCAGCTTTGTGGCTGAAAAAAAATTTCAGAGAGCTTGCCTCCTAAAGGGTGTGTTTGGTAAACATGCAAAACTTCAGTAATAATTTTAACTGTGAAATGGATTCTATTGGTTATTGTGGATATCTCAGCTGTCAACACACCTCTGTCACTGGAATGTGTAGGTGATTTCAATTTTTGTCTTCTCTTGGGTAGTACATAACTCATCTGCCATGGTTAGTAGCTCTGTGCAGGGATTTTCCATGCAGAGATACAATGCAGAACACTGCTACACCAGCACTTCCTCAGCAGTTCTTCCCGTTCTCACCTTGCTTTATTTCCCTTACTGGTGGACAGCCTCCAATGTAATGCAGTGGCTTTGCAGCAGAGGCTCTGCAGTAATTCCTGGCAGTGCAGAAGCTTGCAGCATACTTTCATATTGTGTGCCACCGCTGAATGTGAATGATTCTTCTGTGATGCTGGAGCTGCAGGAATTCTGCAGTGGACAGAAAGCAAAACCAGTTTGGTCAAAGAAAGGATTGGTTCAGACACTGTTTTCCCTCCTCTTTGACAGCTCTAGCTGAAAAATTAAGAAGGAAAAAAAAAATGACAGAAAAGGCAAATAAGAGAATGATTTTAAATGAGGAGTAGGAACACTGGTCAGGCTCACAAGGCATACCTCTTACACTGCAATAATGCTGGAGTTTGGGATCCTAATCTCTTTTAATCTCTCTTCGGTGGAAATAGTTCCACTGGGCCATTCTTCTTCTGCTTCCTGCTATCACTGGCTTTACTGGAGACCCTATCCCATGAAGAATTTCATTCATGACTTGACAAGGTTCAGCAATGGCTTGTCTTTAGCATTGCCAGTTTCTGTGTCTTTTGTATGTCACATCTGTAGCAAATGTCTCTAGGTTTCTGTACAGACTTCAGACTGCTAGTGGAATTCTTAACAGAGCTATGAGTCCTTCTAGTACTGTGTGAGGACTAACAAGCCTATGCTATTTTTTTGTATACACAAATATATGTATGTAAAGGTGCTTTGTGAGACATGAAAGAAAATCTTTCAGAGTCCAGTCATCGCCTTCCCTTTTCACTTTCCAAAATTCAGTTCACTTCCTGATCTTTGAACAGTCCACTTCATATATGACATTACATTTCATACATCCAATATCAAAGTCAAGAGAACTTTTAAGGGAGGATAAACCTATCTGGCCTGTGTGTTGTGGTGGAATAGGACAACAAACAAAGATTTCTAGGAGAAAGTGATTTCATTGGTATCAAGGGAGGGAGTATATTTTTTCATGCTTAAATATATCTGGTGAGTGGAAGAAGGAAAAAAGAAAAGATAATTTCAGGCTTATCTGGCAGATACTTACCTACATTATGAACATATCTGTTAGATACGGTCCTGCTGGCAAGCGGTAGCAAGTGCAAATTAATGCTCACAATTTTCCCGTGTGATAAACAAGTGTATTTCTTCATTTTGCCAAGGAGAAGACAAAGCTTCAATGGCATAATCAAAGTATCAGTGCAAACAGAAGATAAATAATAAACATCCCTGGAGATTCTGTATTCTCATGTGCCCTTCACACTGTCTTCATGACCCCTTACAGCTTCTGTGGTAGCAGTGGAGTCACTGTGCTCCTCAGCTCTGGAAGGGAAGGATGAGCTGGTGTTGTAGACTGTCCTTATAGGTGTCTCAGCTGGAGAAGAGACATTTATTAATGAAAAGTAAGCGGACATTATTGTATCTTGAATGTCTGTTATGTTGAGATCCTAATTTTGTTTTACTACTGAAGTGGCTTGCTCTACAGTTTTATGTTATATCCTTTTGATGGTTACTACTTTGCACAAGGTATTTACAAATGAAAAGGTGAATAGACCAGAATTCAAAGAATTATAAATGCAAGGGAGAGGGTGATAAGCTTCCCTGTCTTGTGAATGGTAGTCAATGATTCGGTGGGACTCCAGCAGGTCATGGTGTGGGACTCTTGCCGGGGTGGCTAACCTATGGCAACTGGAAAAGAAAAAAAAAAAGAAGCGCAAAGCGTGGCAAATGGGATGGGCAAACAAGGTGTGGGGCAGCAGAAGGGTGTGGGGTGCCAGGCCTGGAGGTGAGGTCAGCTGCAGTCTTTTCAGACCCAGAAGACAACCCCGGTTATGGTATCCCGTCATGTCAAAGTCATGGCCAAGAATAATGCAGCAGCTCAGACTGAGGTTGAGCCAGGCACACACTGCTGTTCAGGTGTCGGGCTGCACAGGATGTCTGAGCCTGTTGCTCAGAGGAAAGCAGTCACAGTACCAGTGTATACTGTGACCAGGTAATGACCTGCTCAGTCTGTTGCTAGAACTGAAAGAAGAGGTGGAAAGGTTGAGGAGTATTTGGAAATGTGAAAGGGAGATACATGGGTGGAGCCACAGGCTGCCAGCCCTGGGGCAAAGGCAACAGGTGGAGGAACCACAAAAAGGAGAAGACCCCCTGCCCTCCAGTCACCAGGCAGAGGGGGGGGAACCAGAGAGACACGGGGGTGAAAGGGGAGAGGTCCCTCCCCAGAGCAGCAAGGAAATCCGTGTCTGGCTTCCCCCACCATAATAGAGATGGTGCCCCTGCATAATAGAGATGAGACACTGCAACTGGAGGACCTGTCAAATGATGATGTTGACAAAAGCCCATCCAGGGAGGTGCTGAGGCAAACAGCCTCATGCATTAGGACTTTACCACATTTGTTGAGTTTTGTGAAGCTTTCCAAGACTAATGTTACTGGATCATTGGGCTCTCATCAAGATGGCTGTTCTAGAAAAGATTGAGTAATATTAGTCTTCCTCATTTGAAATCAGATGTTAAATTCCTTTCCAGAACAGGATAAGGTGCAGTGGACCAACACTGATATTTTCTACGGTCTCTGAATGCTTCTGAAGATAAACTATCTCCAGACTTATCTGTGAAAGGTCTTACTTTTAATGTATATTCTGATGTCAATTGGAGAAGGAGCAGAAATCTAAACTACAGCTAATTTACATGTTTTATGAGGTGTTTTTTTTCTTTTAATACCTATTCTAATGCATCTGAAATCACCAGAAAATATATTTCTTGCTTACTGTGATTGCTGAAAGTGCAATTTGACATAATTAAGTATGCTTCATTATCTGCAGAGAACCAGGGCCATGGCCATAAATCTGGATTACATATGTCATATTTTCTGTGGTAACAAATTGTGATACCATGATACCATAAATACCAAGCTGTGCAGGATTAGATGACAGACTGAAAAATTTGCCTGCAAGTGGTAGTTTTATCTTACTCTGACATGTGTAGTAATGGAAAGAAGGAAATCTTTATTAAAGACAGTGCTTTTTATAAATGCTCTTTTTCAAATGTTTTATCCTTCTGAAAAACCTATGTTGTCAGCAAACCTTCACCATGTGTACACAAACTTCTTCCCATAAAAATGTATATTTCTTTTGCAAGTCAGCTATGTCTTCATTTTTTCCCTTTGTTTTGCAAGTCATTTATATCTCCTTTAAAAAAAAAAAAAATAGCTAACAAGGCATCATTGCATTTTAGAACATGTTAAAAATCTTCATCAAACATGAAAATGTTTCTTGCAGTGTGCTTCCAGAACATGAACGCTCATAATGAGAAGCAAAAGTAGAGAAGGCAAAAACTGTCTGGTAGATTAATAGAAACCTGTGGAACAGATACTAAGCTATCAGGAATGACAAGTCAACATGGTGACTTGCATTTATCAAGCCATGAACTACAGAGAGAATTGGTTTTCTCCATCATTAATTTGTAATCTCCAATCATTACTGTTTCTTGTAGCTTTCATATAGTAAATCCTCTGTTCTTACCATTCTGTTCACTATTCAGTAATTTGATAGGACTGTAGAAGAAGCAGAAGAAAAATATGAGTTTGCTATCTGCTTTGAGTAAAAATGTTTCTCTGCTCTGCATTTGTAGCAATGAATTGATGCTATAAAGAGGCTGTTGCTTTTTCATTCTTGCTGTGGTGTAATGCTTTACAAACAGGTCATGCAATTTGCAGCATAGGCAAAGGGAGTGCATTTATAGTGCTAATCAATTCAAAGCAGGTTTTCTAGTTCTGTACAGAAGCAAAGCTCCTTTCTATACATGCTGCCAAATAAGTATTTTATTAAATTAAAAGTGCTGCAGACACAGGTGGCTACTATTGTAGTTTATTGCTAATCTTCTGTATTTTCAAGTTTGGGTAATGGCATAGACTACTGTGCAAGGCTTTCTGGTAGCATTGTTGAAACTGTGAATTGTTCAGAAGGCAGTCTAGTACAATACAGTTTCATAGTGCTGAAGAACACAATTCTTAGGGAATAACTTAATGCATATTTGATTTACATTAGTATCTTCTGAGAAGTGAAAAAAGACTATTAGATTCATATCATCATTAGTTAGAGGAATGCTGTATTGCATATTGTAAGAGTGATCATCAGTGTAGTCTATAAAAGGCAACTGAATTTGAAAAATGGAACAAATGGCTCCATAACTAAGACCTAACAAGTTTTTTTGTTTCACATGAGTTCCATCTACCAAGCCACACTACTGTCACCATAGTTTATATTCCAGATCCTGTCAGCATCTACCAAAAACCCCACCCTTTTTAACGCTATCTGCTAAGGAAAAAAGAAAAAGTTTATGTTTTTCTCAAGTGTAGGATTGCTTAAGTAGGCACAACTTTTATTGTGCCTACTGAAACCATTCTGACTAGTAGATGGTAATATTTTTCTTGAGTGGAAATGAGATCTTTATACAGTTGGAATTTGCTTTAAGACACATAGCACATCTAAAATATTAAAATCTTGACTGTAAAATATGACATTCTTAGGTGTAAAAAAGTTCTATATATTTGTCATAACGTTTTTTTACCCCACCCAGAAATGTATATTGAATCAGTTATTTTTCTTGAAAATACATTGATATGTTAAGGATTATTTTATTATAATAGGTTTTTGGAGGCAAGATGGAATAGATAAACAACATTAGAAAAAGAAAGATAATCAGAAAGTAAATAATTAATCAGAAAGTAAATAATTAATGTTTGCTGTGTTATCAGATTAAGATTTTGTTCTTCCACATGATGGGACTAGGAGTTGATGCAGTGGTAGTGTTTTTCAAGACAATGCAAAAGGGTCTGATTTTTATGTTGTTGTAAAGCAAGAACAAAAATATTGAAAACCTCTACTCAAATGACATATCAAAGGACTCTTGCTTTCTGAGTAGCTTTAGCTGTTAGCTAGCAATGTCTCTACCTACTTAATCTTTAGCATCAGAGAAGATATTCAGCTGATGTAAACTGGCATAGCTTCATGACCTATGGTAATCAATCTGACCATCTTGGAGCAGTTATCAGAATGAAATGCTTTATCTGTTGGATTGGAGGATAGATATAAATGGGTTTAAGAATATCTCTAATTTTGTCAATATGGTGATGGCATAGATGTCGGCTCCTTTGCAAATGCTTAAGATGCCTATCTCAGTCCTGGTGATCTTAGCTGACCATATTAGATTATGGCCTTTCAATGGCAAGAAATACCTTCTTCTGAGTAGATTTCACCCTTCTGTCCTTGTGGGCAAGAAATTTTTTGGGTTTAATTTTTTTCTTATTATTTCTTTTTTAAACTTGAATCCTTAATTTGAGTTCTCATCTCTGACTGTTGAATGGCTGTGGCCTTTAAGAAAAGCAAGTATTTAAATTTTCAAGTGGGATCAGCAGCAAGTTCAGCTTATCTTTTCCTGTCAGTGCTTTTCCAAACCAGATTTTTGTCTGGATAGTGGATGTGAGGGTACTTTCTTGAGGGTCTATGGTGTAACTATGCTGAGAGAAGAATAACACAGCTCCAGAAGGGCTGAAGACTTCTCAGTTCATCTCTCCTTTGACTCACCTCTGTTGTCTGTAACAGTACTTGATGCAACACTTCACAAAATAATTGCTTGGTACATAGTTTTGTTAGTCATATTAAATGAATGACTCATGATTGTGATTCTGAGGATGATATTGACAAAGTGACCAAAAATGGAAAGTGTGTTTAGAAGAGAGAGTTGACGTGCCTTTTGATTTAGCAATGACCACTCCAGTAGATTCAGCAGATTGCAGAGATGCACTATTGTGATTGTGATGCATAATTACAATTAATTTTTTTTGGCACTTCACCTGTCTGTGTAAGGCACAAGTTCAATACTACAGATCACACAAACTTATGTGCATTCAGGTTAATGATAAAAGAATGCTTACATGGATTTGCATTCAGATTATTGATACAAAAACGTTTGAAATATTTGCACATCTCTCCTGTACTGGAATGTTAAATAAAGTTATTTTTTTATTTGAGGGTGTTTCATAGTATTAGCATCTCATTAATGAACCATTTTTGGGGTAATGATTTGCAAGGACTTGAAAGAAAACAAACAGAGCTGATAGCTATTATCTATTGCACAGATTATTATAGCCTGTTTTATCAAGTGCTGGCCATGCTGCACTTGAAGCTTTGTTGAGGTGAACTGGGGATAATTTTAAATTAATCAAATGTCTGGATTTTATTAATAGCATGTGTGTGATTGACTGTGGGTCTTCCTTCTCTCTGTACTAAAGGAAAGCTATTGAAGATTTAACACAGTGGTTGAAAGCAAGCAGAAAAAAATGCAATTCTTATTTTGTTTTTTTTTATTTTTTTATTCCAGAAGTCGCCTCACTGAAATTAGTAGTTACATTTAACTAAAAAAATATAAAGATGACTTAGAGACAACTAAAAAAGTTTTTAAAATTAAATGGTGTTAAGAACAAAGAACTAAATACGGATAGAAAACAGAAAGTCATATGTCTGATGATTTTCTTATGACAAATACCTGCCTAATGAAAGATTAGTACCTTCACTGGGTTGTGTGCACCTGATTTAGCTGTGGAATTACACCACTAAAACCCTTGGTGATTCACAATGCAATTGTTAAAATCCATCTTGAATGGTGCTGCATAGCAATTGCCTTTCAAATCTGTTACTATCACTTTTACTGACAGTAAAAGGAAATTCAGTTCAGAGTGTTCCACTGAACTAGTGGAATGAAAAAGTAGGACAAAATAATTTTCCAATTAGTTTTCAAACTGAGTGTTTTCTAAAAAAAAAATAAATGAGTACTTACTAAAGACATGAGACCAAAGTTGCCTTTCATTCTTCCTAATATGTGTCAATCAGGTATTTTACGTATAACTCAGGTTAACCTCAAGCTCTTAACTTTTTTGTATGTTTGTTTTTTT
Organism: Calypte anna; assembly: GCF_003957555.1. Taxonomy (NCBI): domain Eukaryota; kingdom Metazoa; phylum Chordata; class Aves; order Apodiformes; family Trochilidae; genus Calypte; species Calypte anna. Next base: position 41,441,795 of record NC_044274.1, on the reverse strand, counting down.
TTAATCTAGCACTTTTATTTATAAACTTGGTTTTTTAATGGTGGAGGTCTTGTTGTGCTTGACGTAATATGTTTCTTAGAGTTCTCAGATGTGGGTGCCTACTAGGTGGTCAGCGTCAGGCCATGAAGTTTCTTCTTTCTCTGTACTTAGGCAGGATTCTTACTCTTGGTGTTGCACTGATACACACTGAACAAAGCAGTTGCTCATCTCTGATCAGCAGTTGTGCATCTCTGGAATTTTTTTAGGGCCTTGTTTCCCTCCCCAGTTCATTCTCACAAGACACCTCTTTTTTCATCAGAACACACAGCCATGTATATTTCTGTCTATTGAATACACCTCTGACATTGCTGAATAATTCCTTGGTAAGTTCCAAGAAACATATGTTCATTCAACCATTCAACAGAGAAATGGAGATGTGGTCTTGCAAAGACATGCTGGTGTCTGACAACAGCAGACTGGATATCTGAGACCTAAATATTAGTATATTATTTTGTGATTGCTTAACTTAAAGAGTGGTTGAAATAAGTCATTCAGAAAGAATACTATGTGTGATTGTTGTACCAACTAATAAAAATCACCTGACATCTCCCCAGTAAAACAAAGGCTAGATTTTTCAGTTATCAATTAATCTGTTTTTTGTTCTTTTTTTATCTGCAGAAAGTGAGTGAAAAAGTAGGAGGTGCAGAAGGAACCAAGCTAGATGATGACTTCAAAGAAATGGAAAGGGTAAGTCTAAGTACAAATGCATATATTTGTTAACACCCTTTTTCTTTTTTTAGGAGGGGAATTTCAAAGCTTTTCAAATCTTTTAAGTAATTTTGAAAGACTTAATTTTTATTCAGCAGGACTGAGCTTTCCATTTCATATTTCTTTTTGTTTTCTGAGCAAGACATGCATGATAAATGGTACTTTTTTTATTGCCAGTTTTTCCTTCAGAGATTGAGGCTGATGCCAGATAAAAATTAATTGCAGTTGAACCATTGTAGAGGCTCTCTGAGAAGAAACATAGAATCATAAAACACTAGGCTGGATGGGACCTCAAAGTTCATCTCATCCAACCTTTCGATGTAATAGCACAATCTAAACGTGATGGCCTAGCACCCTGTCCAGCTGAGTTTTAACAGTGTCCAGTTTTGGGGAATCCTCCACTTTCCTGGGGAAATTATTCCAGTGGCTGATTGTTCTCATTATGAAAAAATTTCTGTTATGTCCAGTCAGATTATCCTTTGGAATAACTGTGGAGTTCCTCTTACAGAAAGGGAGTCTTCATCTTCTTTGTAGCCACTTTTTTTCAATACTGAAACAGGGTAATGAGTTCTCCCCTAAACATTCTTTACTCAAGGCTGAACAAACTCAGCTCTCTCAGCCTTTCCTCCTATGGCAGGCTTCCCTCTCCTTTCACCATACTTTTAGCCCTTCTCTGCAGCCTCCACAGCCTGTTCATATCTTTTTATGTATATCAGGGACCAGAACTGAAGACAGTGTTCCAGGTGTGGCCTGAGAAGCACTGAGTAGAGTGAGATAATGACTTATTTGTCTCTGCTGGTGATGCCCTTGTAGATATAACCCAGCATCCCACTGTCTTTCTTTGCCTCTGCAGCAGAGAATTCACTAATGTTGAGCTTGTTGTCCACCAGGACCTGCAGGTCCCTTTCCATGGAGTTAGGTTGAGCCCAATCTGTGCTGCAGTCCTGGGTTAAGTATTCCCAGGTGCAAGACCTTACATTTGTCATCAATGAACTTTATGAAGTTCTTGTTATCCCACTCTCCCAGCCTATGCAGATCTTACTACAGGGTGGCTCTCCTTTTTGAGATGTCCACTTCTCCACTCAGCTTCTCCACAACAGCTTGGTATCATCATCAAACTTTATCAGAGTACACGATCACATCATCCAGATCACGTATTAAGGTAATAAACAGTGTGAGGTCAAGTATCACTCCTTTTAGGACCATACTTGTGAGAAGTTGACAGTATGAAAAGGAGCTATTTACCACCACCCTCTGGATGCAGGTAGCTCCCCACCCACTGCACAGTCCACTTGTCTGGACCATAATGCATCAGCTTCTCTAGGCAGAGGCTGTGGACAACCATATTGAAAACCTTGGAGAATCCTGGTATACAATGTTCACCCCTTCCCCTACATCAGCTGAGCATCTTACTTTGTCATAGAAGGCAATCAAGTTTGTAAAGTGTGATTTGCTATTGGAGGACCCATGCTGGCTTTTCCCAGTAGTTTGTTTCGTTTGACCTGTGATAGTCCCCAGAAGGATTTGTTCCATAATGGTCTCAGTGACTGAAATAATTTCTTGGCTCCTCCTGTAAGCCCTTCTTCTAGATGGGGGTGGCATTAGCCTTCCTCCAGTCTTCGGGGTTATGCCCTGATCTCCCTCAAAAATTACGGAGAATGGATGTTGCAATGACATCTGTCAGTTTACTTAACACCGTTGAGTGGGTAATGTCAGGGCCTATCGATTTGTAAGCATTAAGCTCCTGCAATAGATCATGTACCAATGATTCCTTCACTGATGATGAGTCTGTGTTTGCATTGCTGTCCTGGTTTGGGCCAGTATAAAGGTAATTTTCTTTCTTTTACTTTTGCTTTCAGTTAAGTCTCTTGTAAGTAGCTGCACTTGCTGAAATGAACAGTCAGTGTCTGCTTCTGGGACTGATAACACTCAATGTTTATAGTTACAGCCAGAGATTGGTGTGCTGAGCCAAGGCCACTGCTCAGTTCTGAGGAACATTTTGCCCTCCGGAAGAAGAAAAGGAGTAAAGAGGTCACAGCTGCAAACCCTCCTTTAGGGAGGAGTAGGCAAGATAAATGATCAAAATTGACCAGAGTATTCCATCCCATACACGTCATACTCAGTATAAATTTGAGGGATCATGAGGGTCAAATCCCTTCCCTTCCTTCCTTTTTCTCCTGTCCCTGTTTGCCGGGAGGCATCCTGGGAGCATTCCATCCGTTCATCTGCCTGTGGTCCTGATCCATTCCAGCCTGAATCTGTGTGTTCCTGCCTCCAGCTTCTGACTGCTGCTGACTCTAGGAGTCCAGCCTGGACTTTCCCAGGACTGCCCTGCAGCCTCAGTGGTGACATGAGAGTTATAGAGGCAAAGGGGGGAGGAAAGTGGTATCAATTTTCCTGTATATTTATATATATTTAGTATTTTTTCCTTTTTTATCATTACTGTTTCATTAAATCTGGGTAGTTTAGTTTCCAACCCATAAGTCTCCCTTATTCTTGTTCTCCTTTCTTTACAGGGTGGGTTGGGGTGGAATTAATGGAGAACATCTGTTATTCAGTTTAATTGCCAGGCCAGTGTTAAACTGTGACAGTTGCCCTGGATTTTTGTTCTCCAGAACCAATAGTGCTGGTAAAGGGAGAGGTGAAGAAGTGTTGAGAACCTTTGCCTTTTCATTTTTGGTGTCTAATTCAAGTATCCAGTTTAACAATAGACCAGTATTTTCTTCTTGTTGTTTATGTACCTGAAGAACACTTTTTTTGTAGTTTTGATATCTCTGGCCAATTTCAGTTTGAGCTGAACTTTTGCTTTTCCAACAGATCTCTGCACACCTTGACAGTGCTGTTATATTTCTCAACAAGTATTTGTCCTCTGTTCCATCTCTGATACACTTCGGTTTGAACAAAGTCAGAATCTCATATTTAACCCAAGGGGGTCTCCTGCTCTGCCTACTTCCCTTATATTTAAAGAGGATTAATTTTTTCTGCTTCTGGGAGAGTGTTCTTGAAAAACTCTGATAACTCACTACCTGCTTTATCCTCCATGGACGCTTCCCATGGAACTCCTCCCAGCTGAGCTCTGAGTGAGCTGAAGTTTGCTCTTTTGAAATCTAAATCTTTGTCTTAGTAATAACCTCCAGCATGCTCAGCAGCACCCCAGACTCCACAATATTCTGATCACTGCATCTGTGATACTTCGAGATACTACAACATAGAATGTCCACCTGCAAGATAGTTGTTTCAATGGCAAAAGGTGCCTGTAATTCTCAACTCCTTGACCATGTGTCAAAAGTAGCAACTGCTGTCTGCTGAAGGTTGTTGACAGTGGATTGAAATACTCGTTCACAGGTTCAGAGGTCCTGTTAAGTGGCTTCCACTGGCAAAGTGCCTTAGGCAGGAGGGGATAGCCCCTCAACAGAGGAGTGCTTGGTGAGGCTGGCAGCAGTAGCACTGAGTGTTTCTATGGAGTGGAAAAAAAAAAAAAGGAAAAAAAAGGAGACATAGCTGTGTGTGCCAGTGAAAATATTTCAGTTGGAGGGAACAGTAGGGGCAGATTTTTTTCTGGTTATGACTTGAAAGGTACTAGCAAATCCTGCAACACAACCTACCGCAAGGTATTTGTAGAGTACATATCTGATACCTAACTCAGATCAAGAGAGACAGAAGTTATTTTATCTGTACATTTGTATACTGATATGGGGAAAAATGCATAGAAAACAAAGAAGGGCATGTCCTCTGTACTTCTTTACAGCTAAAGTGCTACAGAGTTTTTTCCCTTCTGCCCAGCTTTGCTTTGAATGTACAAGTTTAGACGCTGCTGACAAAGCTGGAAGATGATAGCAAAGATTTAGAATACTGATGCAAGGTTTAGAGGGGAAACTAGGACATTGCAACAGCCAGGGGTGAGTGTCACATAGTGCTCATGGTCACCACTGACTGGCATTCCAGGAGATGAGAGCACTGAGAGCTGAGAAGAGAATGGAGTTAACTCCTTGGCTGCCTCCATGCTCCTTGCCTGACTCCATGTCCTTCGCCATCTTTTCTGCAGACAGTGGGCATCCTCTTACTGCCTATCCCCAGCCTTCTTTTCTCTCACCCCCACTCTCCTCTGCAGCCTTCTAGCCATTTCTGGGCTTCCCACCAGGCAGTACAGGGCTGGCAGACCTCTACTGCTTCTTTGTGTAAACCATAGAGCAAGACCTGGCAGATGGCAGTGGCAACAGGAAACAGGAAAGAGGTCAGTCACAGCATGCTGCAACTGACATAGTTCAGGTGTTCTTTTTCCAAAATAGGAACTTGTCGTTATGTTAAATAAGTCCACTCTGTGGGATACTTTCACGTTGCAGAGAAATGCAATGTGTCTCCATAAATGCAGAGTACAGGACAGATTACAGGGATTCCCAAATCTGCCAAAGCAGCATTTTTTCTTTGAGGCCTGATTTCTGAGAGGGAGAGTAGTTTTGTACTTTGCTATATGCATCTTAAGAAGTTGATGCTTAAGAAAGCAAAAATTCTTATTACAGTAGAAGGAACTGATGCTTTTCAGTCCTAAGAATTTTAAATTCCTAAATATAAAATAATTCTTCATGGATTCAGAAAAGGAAATAAATGGTCTGTGTTGGTGGTGATAGATTTCTTGAAACTGGAAGCTGATTGATACCTAGTCTTCCTTACTCTGATTTTAAAAGACCTCCCTCTGCAAGAGGCAGGCAGCCTATTTTATAATTGGTGATATATTTTTACTGAAATCTGCAATAAAAAATGGCTAATTCTTCAAAGTTTTCATCAACTGATTTTTTAATCATGTGTCTTTTTGTTTGTCTCACTATCTTTTAGAAAGTGGATGTTACCAGCAGGGCAGTTGTGGAAATAATGGCAAAGACGATAGAGTATCTTCAACCCAATCCAGGTAAAGTAACTTCTCTGTCCCAAAATACTTGCAGCACTTTTTTTTTCAAAAACTCTTTCTTACCAATATGTAACCGGATAGATCTCATCCTCACTGATGCAGTTTGGACGAACACTAATTTGGGGAAGTTACCGTGAAATAAAAGACAAAGGTGAATACAGGTTTCTGTGTTAGGCTGTCAGGGAGGATGGAGGCTGACTTCAGGAGGTTTCTTTTCTTTTTATGTAGTCTTGCTTTAGGTAAGGGGGCAGCATATGGCTGGCAGCCAGGTGTGTTTACTTTATTTTACTTTATTTACTGAATATCAGCACTGTGAGCATTAGGAGCTGTCCTGGCAGAGGACACCCCAGGAGTGGCAGGGCCAGGCCTGTCAGCCACAGCCCATCCCAGGTAGGTGCTCCAGCCAGGAGCAGGGCAGTCAGGGAATACTGGGGCAGCAGCAGTCACCTCCCTGGGTGTGGAGAGGTACAGAGGCCAGACCATCAGCTTATGTGTGGAAATGAGAATTAGACACCTTTTCCTTCTACAGTGCCAGTCATTCACCCTGTGTAAGGGGAAAAGGCCAAGCAGTCCTTGCAGACCATGGGAATAAAAGCAAAGTTCTGAAGCAGTTTCCTCCAAGGCATAGCAGAAGAAGAAACAACACCTTTCTCCTGGTCCTCTAGTAGTATCTCATCCTCAGAAGAATAACTACAAAAGGGTGCAAAAGAGCTGCTGATGCCAAACAGGAGGAAAGGGCACAAAAGCTGACATAATCAGAGATGAATGAATTGAACCTTCAAAATGGAAATAAATGACTGGTTTCCATGGGAAGACCAAAGAAAAATTTTGTCAGTGGGCTGATGGAAAGCTGCATGCTCCTCTCTTGCCAAAGGTTCCTGACAAGGAGGGCTGTCCTGGAACTGTTACAATCAAGTACAGCATTAAATTCAAGAACTTCAAGATTTTAATCCTAGATTTTATGATTTAGGAATATAAGAGTTTTAATATTAGTGTAAGAAAGTATCAGCTTCACTGATGGGGTCAATAGAGTCATGCTTGTGCAAAATTTGTGTGAAAATAAAATGACACCCTCTACCTGCTGCAAATATCTTTGAATTTCATAGAAGTACACAACAATTTCACTCATTCACTGTGCAGATTTTGTTTCCTAATAGATGGGAGCAAGTTTAAACCAGTGTGAAATATTTTAACTCCAGTGTAGAAGGATGAAGGACTGTTGCTGGTATAGCTTAATTAGTGATATTTCTGTGTTAGGCCACAGAGGAAAGGAGGATAATTTGATGATGCTGCCAGTGGACTGAGAAAAGGAGGAATAATATTTACAGATTCAAGAGCTGCTAGAGAGAAAATACTGTTGACTAAAATGGTTTCTGTGTCAACAGTTGAAATACTGTTGAAATACTGTTTGTGACTCAAGTCCACAGCTTTATTGCTCATCATCAACAAGCATTCTGCAGGAAAAGAAATAGGATTGACAAACACAGGGCAAGTGATAAAGTTGTTAACTATCATCAAGCTCATGTTGTGAAGCATGTAGACTAAGATTGAGTTGTTTATTGTTTCTCTGTCTGCTTTCCTAACACATTTGAATAGTTATGATTGCTGTGAATCATGAAGGAGAGTCACAGCAATGCTGGAGACCAAAATTTCTGTATGTAGTTAAGAGTGTGATTTCAGGCACCTCAGGATAATGTAAGTTTGCAATGCTGCAAGAAAGAGCAGTTTCCATACTCTGGCTACACTTCCTATCATCTGCTTGTGACATGTGTAAGTAGGATCAGGAAAATAAAGTTGTAGTAGGAAGAAGGAAGATTTACTTTCTTGCTTATCAAATGAGAGAATGCTATTGATTCCATACGTGGGCGACAGTAGCAGTTGGAGTAAAAGGGAAGCAGGACTCAGTCTTTTCAGCTCTAACCCAATCTTAGATTGTTACATATCATTTGTAAAAAGGCTCCCTATAGTGAACAGTATTGGATGGAAAATTACTTCTTACTTCAATACAATAAAAATATAATCTTTAAGATTCCCCATATAGACATATATAACTATATATTACTCTCTATATGTTACCCTATATGTATTACTATATATTACAACTTATTATATATACTACAATGACATTACCTCAGGCACCAAAACAGCTGATTTCCAGTATCTCCTTTTTACTTTCTCACTTTAATAAAACAGATATATTACAGTTGGAAGGAGGGAAAAATTAGTGAAAACAAAACAAGCAAACAAACAAAAAACTAACAATAAACCAGCAAGATTTAACAGAAGATTTTCTTTAGGAGTTTCCCTGAATTTGGCAGGGAGAAGAGGATTTGGGGTGTCAGACACATTCCTTGTTAAGTAAGACGTGCCATAAAAATATCATTATGCTCGTATGACATAGTACTGCAGTGCTAGAGATCAATTGGATTCATGGTGTTTTGAGAGATCTTTAAATGAGGTATGCAGCATTGTCTAACATCAGAAAGCAGTTAATGCTAAAGGGAAATGGAAAGGGGAAAGGTAAGGGGAAGGAAGCGTAATGGAAAAATATATTAAAGACAAAGGTGAATGAATCATAAGAGATGGACTGAGATTAATCCAAATGAAAAATATCGCTTACTAGACTTCCCAGTTATGAAAAAAAATTAAGAACACATCAGTCATATACAGCATATGCAGGAGAACCAGGAGATCAGGTCCAGTCAGTCATCATGAGATTATGAAAGGCAGGTTCTGTTTGTTTGACTAACCTGATCTCCCCCTGTGACAAGGTGACACACTTAGTGGATATGGAATTTGTCTACCATAACTTTAGTAAAACCTTTGACACCATTTTCAACAACATTCTTCTGGAGAAACTGGCTGCCCGTGGCTTGGACAGTCATACACTTCACTGTGTAAAAAATTGTCTGGCTGGCTGGGACAAAAGGCTTGTGGTGAATGGAGCTAAATCCAGTTGCTGGTTTGTCACTTGTGTTTCTCAAGGCTCAGTGTTGGGACCAGTTCTATTTAATATCTTTATCAGTGGTCTGGATGAGGGAATTGAGTGGACACTCAGTAAGTTTTCAGGTGACTCCAGGCTAGTAGGAGTGTTGATCTTTTTGAGTGTAGGAAGGCTCTACAGCAGAACCTGGACAGGCTGGTTCAATGGGCCAAGGCCAGTTGCATGCGGTTCAACAAAGCTCAGTGTCAGGCCTTGCACTTTGGTCACAGCAATCCTACTGCAATGCTACAGGGTTGAGAAAGAGCGGATAGAAAGCTGCTTTGTTGAAAAGGACCTGTTGGTCACAGTTGGCTGAGCATGAGCTAGTGGTGCACGCAAGTGGCCAAGAAGGCCAACAGCATCCTGGCTTGTATCAGACCTAGCATGGCAGCAGGACTAGGGAAGTGATCATCTCCCTGTACTCAGCTCTAGTGAGGCTGCACTTGGAATACTCTGTTCAGTTTTGGGCCTCTGACTACAAGAAGGACATTAGGTGCTGGAGCAAGTCCAAAGAATGGCAAAGAAGCAGGTGAAGTATCTAGTGCATGAGTCTGAAGAGGAGTGGCTCATGAAACCGGGGTTGTTTGGCTGTTTGCTCAGGGAACTTCTAAGTCCTCTGGGAAAATATTTTTGCACATGCTAGGATTCATGAATACTGGTCACTCTCTAAACAGCCGAATATAGACACTACATTATTTTATGTTACCTCCTACTTTTTTTTCCTTTTTTTTCTGAAAGTATTCCCATTTTTTTCTGCTTTAATTAAGCTTGTTGCTTCAGTTCCCCTTATTAATTTTCTTTTTGTGCCTTAGTTGGGCTTTTTTATGCTTCAGTATTTTCTCACTGCAGCCATCATGTTAACGGTGGTTTTAAAGGCCATCAAAATGCAGTTTCTTATATTAAACAGTCATCTAGTCTGGTGACCATAGTTTTGTAGTGGGTAGAGACAGAAGGCATCAAGAAATTCATACACTGAAAAGAATGATCTAGTGGCACTCAAGACTAGTGAGAAAGCCCACAAAAATTAGTGTTTATTATGAACTGGTTATCCTGTCATAGCTGCTTCTCAGGCAAAATATATGCTATGACACTTGCCTGATTATCCTGGGTCTGTTTTTGTGTGTATGTTTTGTGCATACAAAAAAACCCAACACCTAGTAATCTTTGCTGACAATAGGATTTAATTAGCAAAATTTGAAGACAAGTGCCACTAATTAATTCTGCAGGCTGCTTACATTCTGTGAAAATTCACTGTTGCAAGAATTCATTACAGCACATCATCAAACAAGTTCTTTTATGTTTGTCTTTGTTTTCATCAGTTATGGTAATTGGCTGCTTTCTTCTGATCTGCAATTGTGTGTCTGAAATAAAATACAAGCTAAAGTACAGCTGAAAATGGTATTGAAGTAGCAGTTTGCCTAAATCTCCTTAAAAACCAAAAATTGTTCCAAAGGTTGTTGGACACCATGTCTGAGGACATAGGTTTTAAATATTCTGCAACAGAAAAAGTTTTCAACATTTAAAAAATGTGAGACACCACAGTATCATCTTGAGGGTACATAGTCTGAACTTCGCCTGGAGAGGAAGGCTGGCTCAGTCTGCTATCCATTCAGTACCTGGTGATTTTAAGATTAAGAATTTGGTGATAGCTTGAAGATTCCTCTACCTGAATTGTAGCACATATCAAACATGCTTATCTTCATAGTACTCCTGGGCTTTCTTCTGTCCAAGCAATTTCAAGGGAAGCTCTGACTTAAACTTCTGGACAGAACCTCTTCTCTCACCTGGCAGCAGAAGGAAAAAGTCAGTGACCAACATTTCCTTCCTTTGCTCTTAAAATAAGTGGTGAAAGCCATGGCTTGGTCCTAAACATAAATAGCGCCCTTCAAATACATTGTAGGTAGCTGAGGTAAACATCAAAACTGTCTGTATAGTTATGTGTTGCATGTTTGTAACCTCTGTCACTTGCTTCAGCTTCCAGGGCTAAACTCAGCATGATCAACACTATGTCAAAAATTCGGGGCCAGGAAAAGGGACCAGGTTACCCTCAAGCTGAAGCCTTGCTGGCAGATGCAATGCTGAAATTTGGCCGAGAACTTGGAGAAGAATGCAACTTTGGTAACTATTACTTCCTTTTTTATTACAATGCCATAAAAATTGTAGTAAAATTTAATATAATATTCATTATTAAAGCGTTGCAGTCTAGTAAAGGAGAACTTCAGGAAGAAACATTAGGGTTCTGCTTTAACAGACTTCAGCTTCAAGAACTGTCTATCCCTGTTGATTTATTTTCATCAAGGATTTTTTTCTTTTCATTGAAAGTAAAATGTTTCCATTTGGACCCATAGAGGCTTTAGGCTCTCTGTCATGTATTTTGTTACTGAGGTTGTGTTGGGATGAAAAATGTAGTTTCAGAAATTGTATGATTTCTATGCATGTGTACAGTAAAACATTTTGTCCTCAGAATCTTTATAGTAAATGTTATTGTCTTCATTACAGGCAAAGAATAAAAGCTAATAGATTTTAGAAAGACTTTCACATTTTTTCTGGCCAAATTCCACATCTAAGGCACTAGTTAATACTCCTCTCTTACCTATCAACTGCTTCTTCAAAGCCTCACATGAGTTTACATCTGAGTTAAAAATGTTAAACTGAGACTTAACATTATGTTCTTCAACAGTAGAGGTGATTACTCTCACAATGTGAGAGTATTCTGCCCTATTTTGTAGCCCTCTCTATACCCATTTTTATATGGCAAGACATGGGATGCTCAAATAGGACTGTGAAAATTGTATTTCATTTGGATCTTGATAAACTTTCTAGCATAAAGACACCTGCAATGGAAAGGGTACTTCCTTGCTTATTTTATATAGTCTACTAGCTCACTTGTCAGATGTAGACTCGTTTGTGCTAAAGACTACTGAACTGGGTTCTCTATTGATTGCCTCTCACTTGCTAAATTTCAAACTCATTTTTAAAGAGGAAATGAAGAATTAATAGAATTTAGTTTGTGCAAATTGCTATGTAGTCCCTGATGATTTTATTTACCATGGCTTGGTTTCATTCGACAGTGATTTGGAACTGTCCAAAAGTTACTTTGAGGTAAACTGGAGACCTTTTCTTTCAGGACCAGCACTTGCAGATGTGGGAGAAGCTATGAAGGAGCTTTCTGAGGTCAAGGACTCTTTAGACATAGAAGTGAAACAAAACTTCATTGACCCACTTCAGAATCTTCATGACAAAGATCTGAGAGAAATTCAGGTATTGCCTGTGATGTGGCATTTTAATAATGCCAAATGTGCAGAAAGTGTATGTGTTCCAAGTGTATACTAGTTGTGGAGTTAAAAATAGGCTTTCAGATTCACAGGTGATCTGACTTTAGTATCTCTTGGCCTGAGTTTTACTTTCCAGTTTTCTCTTCTTACTGGTTTAGAAGGGGAAAAATCAAAATTCTAACATTCTGTGCTGGCAGTCATCAAGCTTGTGAAGACACAACACAGTACTCTAATCGTGTGATTTGAAAGCTCATTTCACAAAATAGATGAACAGATGTTTACATTCAGTTTTCTAATGTACGACATGTGAGGGCATTTCTGTAGTTGCTTCTAGACTGGCTCTCTTTGTCTGTCTGACAACTGTGTCTGAAACGTCCCCAGGAGTTTTGATCACAAATACTGTTTGGATGCATGAATTACATAATTAGAAATCCAAGAACCAACTCACATTTACAGAGAAAAATCTGTTTGCACACATTCTTCTGCAGACACCAGCTAATTTTGTAACTGGGGAAGTATCAGTGCCTCCCAGTTCAGCAAATTCTTATCCCTGCTAGTAACTGTTCTTCTGACCTAAGTAGTGCTTTCATATTGCTGAATATATATGGAAGAAATATATCTTAGGTAGTTTAATATAATTTAAAAAGCTGAAAAAGTTATAAATATCATAATAGATGGCAAATTGATTATTCTGAGGGAAGGTAAACACCTGAAGTATCCAGTACCTGTGCTCATGCTGGTAGCATTAAGTTTTGGCTGGCTTGATGTGGCAGCTGCTAAACAGATTGACGTGAATGTTACATCAATTAGCAAACTCAAAAATCTTTACTAAAAGATAGATGTAAAAGATAGCACTAAGATCCTTTGGTAGTCTTATGGAAATGACAAAAGTATTTTCTGTGTTGCTTTGTTTATGAGAACTACTACACAGGCAAAAATGTACTAACTTGTGCTTTTAATAGAGTGTTAGACATCTCAGGAAAAAACTTGGTGTCCAGGTGACTCTGCATCGGAGTTAAAAAGCTATAAACTCCCATATATTTTATACAGGTGTCAAGTGCAGTTATCCATTCTGTGAGACTTTTTAATGTTGAAGGTTTGTCATTTAGACAGCAGTGAACCATAGTTTCTTAAATGATATGTAAAATCACCTCTTTCATTGCTCTGTAATTTGCCCATTTAGGGAAGATTTGATATAGAGCAAACAGCACATGCTTGCAAAATGTATGCACTACCTGATTAGAATGCAGTTTGAGGAGAGCTGGAGAACATCCTTTATTCTGTGCCTGTGTTTGAATTTTTGTTTTTTAGCATCACCTAAAGAAAATGGAGGGTCGACGCCTGGATTTTGATTACAAAAAGAAAAGACAGGGCAAGCTCCCTGATGAGGAACTTCGCCAAGCTCTGGAGAAATTTGATGAATCAAAAGAAATTGCTGAGTCAAGCATGTTCAACCTTCTGGAGATGGATGTGAGATATCCCTTGTTAATCTTTGAGCTGAATTTTAAGAAGACACTTATTTAGCACTGAAGGCAGACCAAAGCAATCTAAAGCTTGAAAGCTTTATTAAATCCACAATGACATAGATTTCTGTCATTGTATAGTGAAGAAGCACTTGCCTCCTCGGTGAACTCTATTAATAGAGTCTCAGAAACTATAGTAATGTATAGCATGCACATGTAGAACTAATTTTATAAGTATTTGATAGGTAACTGAGCTGAAGAATACCAATTCTCTGTAACATCATTGTGCTTCCTAGCTGCATAGTGTTATTTACAAAACCAAAATATCTTCCTTCTTAGAACTGTTTAAATGTCATGACTTTTACTTGGTTCTGGTTTAAGGGTCTGAGCCAAGGCTCTTGTTCAAGTGTATAAGCTGCTGAGAGGACTGGTAAAGATCAGAGACAGTGAACTCACAAGCCCATGGTCTCTGCTGTAAGGAAATGAAATAGTTAATCGGACAGCCAAAGTTAATATGAGAGCTTAAATCTGACTTTCGTTATAGAGTGGTTTGGGACTGAGCATCTGTTTGGTTGTTTTTCTTGTCTACTTTTCATAATTGATGTTGAAATGGTAAAATTGAGGGAGAAGAAAAAATTATCTCTTTTGGAGGAAAAGAAATATTTCAGGCTCAGTCTGTTTTACAGGCCATCTTGTCAAAAGTTAAAGATAACAAAAGGTTTCTACAGATATGTCAGAGAAAAAAGAAAGACAAGAGAGAATGTGGGGCCCCTCCAGAGGGATACAGTTTGACCTGGTTACTGGGGATATATAGAAGGTTGAAGTACTCAACAAGTTCTTTGCTTCAGTCTTCACTGATAACCAAATGAGCCACACTACTCAATTCACAGAGGGCAATGTCTGGATCTGGGAGAGTGAGGAACCACCAAGAGTAAGTGAATATCAGGTTTGGGAACACCTGATGAGATACCTTCATGGGTCCTGAAGGAACTGGTGGCTGAAGTTTCTAGGCCACTAGCCATCATATTTGAGAAGCTGTGGCAGTCTGGAGAAATTCCCACAAATTGGAAAAGGGGAAACATAAGTCCCATTTTTAAGAAAGGGAGCACAGAAAACCCAGGGAACTACAGACCAGTCAGTCTCATCCCTGTGCCAGGTAAAATCATGGAGCAGGTCCTCCTGACATCTGTACTAAGGCACATGAAAAACAATGAGATGATTGGTGACAGCCAGCGTGGCTTCACTAAGGGCAAATCATGCCTGATGAATATGGTGGCCTACACAAGTGTTAGAACTCTGGTAGCTGTGGGAAGAGCAACTGTACACTAGTAACAAGTGGAGTTTTTCAGGGTCCAGTGCTGTCTAACATCTTTATCAGTGACACGGACCATGGCATTGAATGACCCCCAGTAAGTTTCATGATGACACCAAGCTGTGTGGTGCAGTGGATTCACTTGAGGTAAAGGATGCCATCCAGGGAGACCTTAACAGGCTTGAGAAATGGGCCCGTGTCAACTGCATGAGATTCAACAAGTCCAAATGCAAGGTCCTGCCTCTGGGTCAAACTGACCCAAGGCCCAGTTACAAGCTGGTTACAGAGTAAGTTGAGAGTAGCCCTGAAGAGAAAGACTTTGAGGTGTTGATTGATGAGAACCTCAATGTGAGCTATCAGTGCACTCATGCAGCTCAGGAGGCCATTTGTATCCTAGGATGCATCAAGAGGAGCACGGCCAGCATGTCGAGAGTGGTGATTCTCCCCCTCTGCTCTGCACTTGTGAGAACCCACCTTGAATACTGGATCCAGTTCTGGTTTCCCCACCATAAAAATGATATAGGTCTGTTGAAACAAGTCCAGAGGCAGGACACAAAGATGATCCATAGGCTGGAGCACTTGTGCTATGAGAGGATGAAGAAGCTGGGGTTTTTCAGACTGAAGAAGAGAAGACTGGTGGGACCTTATAGCTGCTTTTCAATAACTGAAGGAAACCTATAGGAAGGCTGGAGACAGACTTTTCATAAGACTATCCAGATACAGGACAAGGGGAAATGGATTTAAACTGAGGGCTAATAGGTTTAGACTGGATGTTAGAAAGTTCTATGGTACAAGGGTGGTGAGACTCTGGAACAGATTGCCCTGAGAAGTTGTGGATGCTGCCTCCCTGGAAATGTACAAGGATAAGTTGTATGAGGCCTTGAACAACCTTGTCTAGATGAGATGTGTACTTGCCCATGGCAGTAAGGTTAGAGCAGATGATCTCTAAGGTCCCTTCATACCTAGTCCTTTCTATAATTCTATAGTCAAAGGAAACTCAGTTTAAATATTTCCATTGAAGTAAATGATTGGATTCGTTTAAAATTTAAATACACATTGAATTTAATTATTAATTTTATTTCCAGCTTGACTTAAAGGAACCACAAAAAACGTGAAAATATTTGCAAGTTAGAAATTAAATATAGCTGACTTGAAACTAAAGAAGTATACTAAGTTTCTGATTTTAATTCTTGGAATAACATCGAATCCTGTGTGGACATATAGTGCCAGTTTGAATTGCACCATTGTGGCACTGTTAAGTATGGAAACTGCTAGCAATTGCATTGCTCATGAAAGAGTTTTCAGCATTTTTTCACTCCTGAGTTAGAATGCTATTTGCCTTCAATACAAATACTCTGCATTTAAGAATATATAGTATATTCCTGATTTGGTCTGCTTCACAGGCCAGAGTATGACAGAAACATGACCAAAGTTGCTATGGTTTTGTGCTTCTCAACTGCAGAGAGAAAGATGTATAATGCTCTCATTACAATTTCATTTTTAATTTGTAGTGTTTGCTGAACAAGGTAGGTCTATGGGCTGATGTTCATGCAAATTACCCATGTAAATGAGCATTGTCGAAGAGCTGCATTCATCATCAGGCCATAACCAGACATGGTAATGAGAAAAGACTGATGTATATGTATATAAGTATGAATTACAAAGGTGGATCAAATTTTTAGAAAGACGAGTATAGCTGCCTTTGCAGTGTCAGTGTGACAGTGGTATTTCCTTGCTACTGCTGAGCATTTAATACTTACCTAAGATCTGATATTTTATTGTCAATCCTCAGATTGAACAAGTGAGCCAGCTTTCTGCTCTTGTACAAGCCCAGCTGGAGTACCACAAGCAGGCCACACAGATCCTACAGAGAGTTACTTCTAAGCTGGAGGATAGGTAATGCACTTTTTGTAAGTTTGTGGAAATGTTTTTTGTTTTATGAGGCAGAAAACTTACGAGTAGAACGCAATGCTGCTATCTCTTGCAACTTGGTAATTGCATGTTTGTGAAAACAAAGACCATTTCACTAGGCAATTGCAGGTTGAGGTTTGTATGTTCCTTCCAAATATTCCTGAATGTGAGCTGGCTTCAGGAAAGCACCTCAGCTCAGTAAAGCTGTTAAATGTTATTTAAGTAAAAGCAAGAGTTTAAAAATATCAGAAGTCAATGACATTTACAGCTTTGGATTCCTTACCATTCCTGCATGTATTCACAAAGTATGTCTTGTTAGGTTCTCATCTACCTGAAGGTCTTCCTGAGACAAGTAGTGAGACCTCCATAATTTGCCATCTTATTAAGTAATCCTAGTTTGAGATGTATTATTAGATAAACTTAACAGAAGACTTATCTGAGTTTATGTCTTCAATCCCTTTGTTTTGTAACTGTGAATGTTATCTCAGAATTGGTACATTGTCTTTCAATAGAATTTACTCAGTTTATAATTTTTGTTTCTGTCAAAAATAGATTGTACCTTCTTCAAATGAGGATAATAGTGTTTATAGAAGTTCATCAGCTTTCCACACATGTCCTTCTTTGATGAAACAACATAGCAAAAATACTTCCATAGTCCACATGGTACAGAAAAAACTTCCTAAACTTCCTAATTACCAAGAGCAGATAATGTTCATTTACTGTGTGATAGCATCTTTTTAATAATTCTTTGCTGTTTTATGATATCACTGGTTTAGATATAGTTTCTGGTACTACTAGGTCTATCCGTGTTTATTTTCTCAGGGCACAGAGTCTGTAAGCCGCATCCAGTTCTAAGTTTTAAAATTTCCTTGTGATTAGGAGCAGCACTTGTAGGTAGGCTGCCCATCAGGCTGTCTCAGGATAAGAGTGTACGTTACTGTGAAAATAGCTAAGTGATTTTCAGCACTTCCAAATGAATACTGCAATTCATTTGCTTTACAGACGAGTTAAAAATTTCTCAGAAACAGGATGGTTATCCTGTCATCTGTAAGCTATGTTCACCATAAAGTGAACATACCTCTTTCTGCAAAAGCTTTCTCTTCCTGCATCAGTTCAGAGAATCCTTTGCCCATTTAGATCTCCTGCTAGACAGTCAGTATCTTTGCTTTAAGTTTCAGCTCTGAATGATTTTAGCTTTTTGAGAACCTTGCATCAGACTGCTATTACAGATCAGCTGAGGCAAATCATTTATGTAAACTTACTGTTTATCGCTAATGGTAAAGGGTCTGGTGAGTGAATTATCCTTTGCACCACATGAGCAGTGTGATATGCTCATGCCAGAGAAAAGCAGGGATATAGAGCTGCTGCTATCTGAGCTACTAGTCTTTTCCTGCTGCTGAGATGCAGGAAGCAAAGAATGCATGGCACTGGGTTTTAGGTTTATATTTTTGACCATATGGACCAGAAAATAAATAATACTTTTATTATAAGAAAATTTGTTACTCTTCACTCACAGTGATGTCTACAGTACATACTGCCTCTTTTCTAAATACTTTTTAAAAGATGGGAATAGAACTTTTTCTTGCTGTTGTTTGGCATGGGAAATATCTTCTAACTGCTAACACTGTCCTGTTTAATATACCACCATAAGAATTTTTTAAAAATCCGAGATAGCAAAAACCATGACAAATTTAAAAGCACAATCAAAGCTTCTTTCTGGGCCCTTTAGATTAAGCTTCAAAGCTTTCTTTGGGAACTGTAAGTTCAAGAATTTTCATTTTTCTTCTTCTACACATTAATGGCAAGCATAAGCTTCCTTAACATACCATGATTCCAGAAACTGGGGTGTTAGAAACTCGGCAAATACTGGGTAGCTTGCACTGAAAGTTGTAAATTCTGGAAGGTTAGCAAATCTTTTCCTTTTAAACTCTCTTCTTCATCATGCAAAAGGAGGTTACAGTTTTGAAGACAGTATCGTGACAGAGCAACTGAGAAGTGAGAATGGTTTCCTTGGAGATGTTTCTTTTCTTAAGAAGCATGGCTCATGCTGAGCTTTTGGGTAATTTTTAACAAGTCAATAGAACCAGCTCTTTCTTGTTCACAATCAGTGAAAAATGGTGTTTGTTTCACAAAGTATTAAGTGAAACAGGACTTGCTTAAGGATTTCCTCAAAACTTCACTGCTTTCAAAAAGTAACTTATGTTAAGGAATGAAACACAGCAAAGCCTTTTATTTATTTTGATAACTTCATTAAATTATTTTTTTAACTTGATTGTTTTTGTTTATCAAGACAACAAGCAGTCTCTGGGAACTGAATAAAATTGCTGTAAACCCTTGTTTTCAGTACTGAAACTGGTTTGGTTAGGTGCAGATATTTTCAACAGATAAAAGCAGAATGTGCTGCTAACAGGAAGTCTGGAGCAGATCTAGAGAAGGTTAAAGAAACTTACCTGTCCTTGAAATACAGAGATTCTGACCCAAGTATTCCTTCATATGCAGTATTAGAAACCTATGCTGCAGTTGTTCTGTGTAAGCTGCTCTGATTCTGTCATCATGCCTTCACTGGATTTTACCCTGGAATCTGAAAATGTTCCTCTCCTAGAAATTATATATTTCTCCATTAAAGGAGTAAGCTGAAATGAATTATGCATAATATTTTCTTTGAGAATCAGGGAAACTGGAGTTGTGTGCCTTTATGAAACAGGTATTCCAAATTAAAAATTAACTAAGTGCAACTGAATTCAGTGCATCTCCTCAGAGTCTTCTCACCAAATGGCAGGAGTTGGCATTGATTAACTGAATACTCAAGGCTTGCCAAGGATAGAAGAAAAGGTCATGCTGAAAATGGGGGCAGAAATATTTCTACAGCCCTTCTGTAAGCATCGCTAATCAGTTTTTCTCAATTAGGAACTCTTTGGTACTGTTAGACAAAAGGAAGACAGACAAAGTTGTAGGTTCCTAGAGGAAAACAAAAATTAACAAACTTACCATGTAGTCACAGCTAGTGTGTTTTGGTAACTTAAACTAATGTGAAAAGCAAAAAATTTCTTCAAATGTGAAAACTTGTTTAGTCTAGGAGAGCAGTGAGCAGGAGCTTCAGAGGTGGAAATAGAGCTGTTTTGTACATCTCATCTGTTAACAGAAAACTAACTCCTGATATTTAACTTCACACTTTGACAGAATAAAAGAAGCATCATCTCAGCCCAGGAGGGAATACCAGCCCAAACCCCGTATGAGTCTGGATTTCACAACTGGTGACAATACTCAGCACAATGGAGGAATATCCCATGCCACCACACCCAAACCATCAGGTAATGGCAGGAGCAGTGTGAGGAGAAAAAACAATGCTGTCTGAAGTTGTGTTACAATGCACAAGTTCCATGCTTCATTCTAGAAATTATTCCTTCCATAATGAAGTAAAATGAGAGAAGGGTGTTCAAAATGTTGTTAAATGTTCACATCACCAGACTGGAGACAGGTACAAATCACCCACTGCTTTCAATGTGTATTTGTGTCAAAAATTTCACTAGTCCTAGAAGTTCAAAATGTTGTTAAATGCTCACATCACCAGACTGGAGACAGGGACAAATCACCCACTGCTTTAAATGTGTATTTGTGTCAAAAACTTCACTAGTTCTAGAAGAGAGGCTGTTGTACTAAATTGAGCTTGAAATATAGACCTTTACAAAACAAGCATTTAGAAAACTAAGAACTGGAAGATTTCCATGAAAATGTAGAACCCTGAACTGCTCCCCCCCTGAAACCTCCATAACCTCATCCTGCTTTTTAAAACCATGTATTACAACACAAAGAGCCTCAAAGTAAAAGTCACTAAAAAGAAAAACAAAGCTATCTGAGTAATTTTCTTCGTCCAATTGGCAGCAGCACATACTTAGAAAGCCTTATTATTTGTTCTCACAGTAATGGTCTGTTATCCCATGCTATGGTGATGGCTCAGGGTCTCTCTCCAGACCCGAAGCTCAGTTATTCCAGTTTATGTCAGGGACAACTGCTCGTACACTTCATCTTACAAGACTGTGTTTTTTTCACTACCTCTTTAATCAGGATATCCTTCCTACCTTCCCATTACATCCTGATAGGAATGTTTGTTGTTCTCTCAGATACAGGCAGTAACAGTGTCTCCATTTGGCACCTGCAGTGGGATATCACCTTGCATGATCTTGCAAACTCCTAGAAATCTCACTGTGCTAGCTGAGAGGTGGATACAATGCAGATTGCTCAAGCATGGCTCGAGTCTTGCATACTAAAGCTCCTCATTTTCTTTTCATGTCTTTTCTGTAGTGTCATGAATACTTGTCTGTGGTAAGGCAGTGCAGACTGAGGTTACTGTGTCTCTTCATCATTAATGGTTTTCGTCTTCAGAGAGCAGTATTTAGCATTTTCTTCAATTGTTGGTTTGTTCTTTTGAAGAGTTTACAACTTTCAGAGAAATTACTTCTTTGAAAATTCTTTAATGTATGTTTGTTTGTTCAAAACTCTGATTTTCTCTGGTCATTAGATTTGCTAAGTCCTCTAAATTTCATGTGGCAGAAATGAGGTTAACCATGCCTTGTAATGGTTACTATTATCAGCAAAATAGTCATCATGACAAACAAAGCAAAATACAGTATCTAAAGAATTTTGAACAGTATCTAGAGAAGTTAAAGAAGGTTTCCCCACAGATATTAATAAATTAAATCTAGTATTTGAAAACAACTTGCTGTTGATATCCATAGATATTGAATATTGTTCTACTGAAGTTTCTTGATCATAGGTCTGTGAGCCATAATGAGTGTTTAAAATGAATGTGCAATAAGTTTGAATCTGAAACTTATTTATCCTGAAACAAGTATACATGAAAAAGCTGAAAAACATATTCTTAGAAGTGTCATTAAGGTGGAGTGGTATGTGTTGAGTTTTTTCTGACTACTTGAAGTGTGTGAACTTTGACTGCTTAAAGTCAGGGATATAAGAATCCTTAACAGTTTAGTGCTCCTAATTCCTAATTAATTTGACCAGTACCAATTTTACTTTTGGCAAGCTCGAAGCTATAGAGAGTTGAAGGAAGAAGCACTGGATGGCACCTGGGGGATGGGAGGAATGTTTATTAATTTCATATAACTCATGAAATTCTTAACTAACTAATGACTTATAATAATATCCATTAGGCTTCCTAAAGGGTTTATGGTCAGATGTTCATGAGCTAGTGTATTAAAAAAAATTTTCATTTCAAACTTTTTCTGGATCTATGCTTGTGGCCCTGCAATCAAGTCTTTTGTAGCAATGGGGAGAAAAGGTCTTTGGAAACCTCATAGTAAAATTCAGAGGAATAGGAGCATATTTACATTGTTATATCTTCACTGTTGTCTTAAGCTGCCCCTTGCACTACTGAGGTAAATGGACAAAGCATGTCTCTGCCAGTAAAGCTGAAAATACATTAGGACTTCTACTTTATTATTTGTGTTCTATCAACAGAAAAAAAATTAGATTCCAAACTAGTTGAAGCCATGCTTTGAGGTGTGGGCTTGACTGTGACTTGGTTCTTTTAGAATTCTCAGACATTTACTAGCAGTCACATAAAAACTGAAGGCTGCCAAAAAGCCAAAAGCTGAAGCTGTCTTCTAGCAGTCCAAATTTAGATGCTATAAGAAATCTGTCATCAGCACAAGTGGCAAGAGAAACAGCAAAATCTGCAGCAAGTACAAAAGTAAAAAAGATTCTTTAACTCTTTAAAATACATTGTTTATTTGTGTTTTTTCTCCATAGGTGTTCACATGGATCAGCCGTGCTGCCGAGCTCTTTATGACTTTGAAC
This sequence comes from Calypte anna, assembly GCF_003957555.1. Taxonomy (NCBI): domain Eukaryota; kingdom Metazoa; phylum Chordata; class Aves; order Apodiformes; family Trochilidae; genus Calypte; species Calypte anna. The sequence continues at coordinate 41,419,384 of NC_044274.1, read as the reverse complement.
CAGAAAACGAAGGGGAGCTGGGCTTTAAAGAGGGTGATATCATTACCCTCACTAACCAGATTGATGAAAATTGGTATGAGGGAATGCTTCATGGCCAGTCAGGTTTCTTCCCCATCAATTACGTTGATATTCTAGTTCCATTACCCCATTAGAATGGCTGATGCACCACCTCTGACCCAGGTAGCTTTGTCAGTACCACTGCTTTCAAAATGCTGCTTCTTACACCTTACAAATGCAAACGGCAGTGGTTAGAGTAGATTCCCACTGAGCATCTTTGGTTTATGTGTTGTACTATGAGGTGGTGATGCGTGGTATCTTCTGAACCAGCAGTGTTGATTAGTTTTTGGCCATGCTGGCCTGGGGGTAACCAGAGCCATTACTAAGGTAGAGCTGGGAAGATGATGGCAAGCAAAGCCAGGTGGTTCAGAAAAGTAGCAGAAAGTGAAGGTGGTTTTGGGAAGATAATGCCTGTCACCACTGTATTTCTTTTCAGTCTTAGTTCTCTATAATAGGAGGGAAAAGTTCTTGTCATTCTATCATTCCCTTCCTAATGATACAGTTCACATGGTCTAACATTGACTAACCAGAATTGTATCTTTCAACCAAACTGGCTTACTGTTCTCACAGAGATGGTGTAAATATGGGCCCTCTGGTTTCTCAGAAAGTGAACCACTGTACTGTGTGTTCTGCTGTTCTCTGCTTGTTTTTATATTCTTATATATTGCTAAGAGGCCTATTTCCATCCATAGGTAAACTATAAACCATAAAATGGGGATTCCTATAGTAAAAACCTTGGACCACAAACCACCTGAATTTGCCCTTCAGGAACTTTGTGCATGCTCACCAAAATGCCAGTAAGAGGGCAAGATGGGGAATAAAACTGGCATTTGTAACTGTTTCTTGTCAAGTCTTGGCACAAAATCATGCTGCTTGAGCACCAGATATCCTTTGTAAAGTTATTCACTGAGGAATACAATAACCAACCAAACACAGTCTTCACTTCATCTGTTTCTGTCTACCATGTGTTCTTAGAACATCATTTGTGCATATTTTGCCCTCAATGAGGACTAAATGAAACTCATTTTATTTTTGTGTTGAGCAATGATATGTGGCTGTATATGCAAAAACATTTTCAATATGTTTGGTTGGTTTTCTTGTACTCCTCCTTCCTGCACTTTGTGTGTACAGTGCTGTGCCTAGCTTCTTGGCATTCTTTTGGTAACAGTTGCAGAAGTTCTGTTAGTTTAGTTATCCAGAGTTCTATTTATCTAAAATGTACAGACTCTTTCAGAATTGTAATGTGCTGCTTCGAATGTGCCACTTCAGTACTGGATTATGCGAAATGAAGATAATTCCCTACTGCTTAATGTATAAACTGTATCATGGAAAGTATTGATATTTCAAATAAATGCTGAGAGAATACCTAGAATAATGTTGTGGATTATTTGTTGGTTTCAAATCTCTTGTGCTAATTTCAACTAACAAGAACTGTATTTCAGAAAGTTTATTCCTGATTTCCTCCAAACGTGAAAACCGCTTTTTTTGGTCACTGTCATATTGCTCATGTGTATAGTGGCCCTCATAAGCAGGATAAACTGAAGCCTGAGCACATGAAATTAATATCATGATGACCAACCTCCAGTCTTGTGGATACAGGTTGTCATGAAGGAACGCTGTTGTGAACAAGCACACAGTAAAGCTTAAATGATATGGTACCTTATGATCTATTTTTTCTTTCAAACGACACAGAATTTTATTTCACTTTATATTATTTGTTGTAGACATACTGTGATGGCTTAGCCTTGGCAAAAAGCCAAACATGTACCCAAGTGCTAACTCAGTTTTCCTCCTCAGTAGGAGGATAACAAAGCTCGTGGGCTGAGATGAAGACAAGAGAGATTGCTTACTGATTACTGTCAAAAGGAAAACAGAGCTGATTTGGAGATACTAATTTATCATTACTTAAAGGAGATTTGTGCAGTGAGGAACAAAAAAGACAAACATTAAAATAGTATCTTTCCCTTCTGATTTCCTAAGTTTAAATCTCTCTTTCACTCCTGACTCCTCCCCATGAGCAAAGCAGGGGGGATATGGAAAGGTAGGCTCATGATCAGTTCCTTACAGCTCTTCCCTGCTGTTCCTTCCTTGTCACAGATTTCCCCTACTTCATGAGTGGGAAATCTTTGACCTTTTTGGTCCCTCTGCTGTTTCTCACTCTTCTCTGCCCAGCACAGGGCAGCTCTAGCCTCTCACAGCTGCCCTGCAGCCCCCCCACTGCCAGTGCCTTTTCACATAACCCCACAGGCCTATCTAAGGGATGTCCCTACCCACTTTGACAGAGAATGACTGAGTAGAACAAAACAGAGTCTGACATAGATGGAGTCTTATTCAAAGTTTAGCTCAAGGTCAGGTTGGATGGGGCTTTGAGCAACCTGATCCAGCTGAAAATGTCCTGACTCATTGCAAGGGGAGTCAGACAAGATGGCCTTTAAAGCTTTCTTCCAAGACACACTATTTAAAAGACAAACAAACAATAAAACAAAACAAAACCAAGGTCTAAAAGTCACAAGTGTTGATCTGACACAACATTTGTGGCATACCCCTGTTTTGTCAGTTCACTGTTTTTTAGTGTTTGTGAAGGGCATGCAAACATAGAGCAACTGTCTTAGAGATAACTGGCATGATTTTGAGCAAAAGAATAATTCGTGTGCAGAGCTGTCCCAGCCTGCTTAGAGGATGTAATTTTAAGGTGTAGGGAAATGTTGTGTCTTTCAGCAAGTGCAGACAGAAGTAATCCACAAAATAGCCAAACAGTGTGTTGCAGACCATCACTTGATAACAAGGGCCTGGTGTGGACATTTTGCACAATTCCTGGTAGTTCTGTATTGCTCTGTTCTCTGTCTTGTACAGGTAATCCCTGAAGAATGCTTTATTCCTCAGGTGGTAAAAGAAAAACATGACTTATCCAAGACAGTTACTACCAGAGGTGACAAAAGCTTGCATCTGAAATTTCTGTGCTAGGAAGAAGAGTGTGGTTTAGGGATTGGAAGAAAGCAAGATGGTGTTTGCTGTTACATCTTTGAAGCTCAAAGCTTTGCCTGCAGAGCTCTGTGACTGTTCTCTTCTAGAAGCAAATATATTCATACAACGTTTTGGGTTAGAAGGGACCTTAAAGACTATTGAGTTGCAACCCTCTTCAAGGGCAGGGACATTTTCCAATAGTCCAAGTGTTCAGCCTGGCCTGAACACTTCCAGAATGAGGCACTTCCCTGGGTAACTTGTTCCAGTGTCTCACCACCCTCACACTAAAGCATTTATTCCTAGCATCCAATCTAAATCTACCCTCTTCCACCTTCAACCATTACCCATTCATCTCCTTGGAGATAAAGCACAGGGCAGGAGGACAAAGAAGGAGCAGCTTTTGTCATTCCATCCTAGAGCTAGTGGGTCTGGAAAGCCCTGGCAGGTCCAGGACTCAAAGGGAACACTTTCCGATGTTGCTAGGGCAGACACTGGACAAGCTGGAGTCCCTGCAGCATGAGCCCTCTTCTGGCAGCCAGCCTCATTCCATTTGCACTAACTTGCCCAGTGCTCAGGGCTTGTGCCTTTTCATCTCTCTACCTGTGGTGAAACCTGAAGTAGAAAAGGAGCACTAACAATGCAGGGAAAGATAAAGGAGCTTAAACTCCAGTGATTTGCTAGTCTATGAACCAGAAGGCCCCAGGAGAAGCTGCATAGCTCTGACAAGATCTGCTTTCCCAGTGTCACAGTGGTGCTTCCTGGGGTCACTGACTGAAACTGGAGGATTCAGCAATTTACTCGATCACAATCAACAAGACTTTCCTGTAGCACAAAAGTCACTGACCTCTGGCACTTTCTTTGCTCAGAGCACTGCTTGGGCAATGAGGTCCTGAAGCCATAGTTCACATCACCAAGGGAGCTGTTTTACTGGATTTTCTAATGATTTCTGTAGTCATTTTGTCTCCTCCCACACCAGAGTGGCAAGACATTTGCTTATGACTTGAAGAACTGGTTCAAAGAGCAGGTGTGGCTCCAAATTGTGACCCTTTTCCCAGGCCTTGTGGTCTGCACATCCACAGACTCTGAGTATTCTTGGACCTCACAGCTGTATCCCAGTACTCCTTGCTGCTGTGAGCACCAACACTAGGCTCCATGGGCTCCTGTTGGCTGCACCCTAGGATCTGTGCTCCTTCCTGCTCCACAAAGACTATATCCTTTGGTCTGAAACCATGTACACATCTAATGCCTAGACCAAAATTCAGGATAATGCACAAACTCTCTTGTCTCACACAGACCTCTGTTGTGACATGGGACCTTCACACTGTCTAAGGTTTCTCCTCTGGAGAGAAACATTTCCCTTTTTTGAAATTCATGGAGTTCCTGTGAGCCCATTTCTCCAGCCCATCCAGGTCCCTGTGAAAGTTAGCACAATCTTCTGTTTCAGCCACTCCTCCCTGTTTCCTGTAATCTGCAAAGTTATGGAGGGTGTACTCTGCCTAATCTTCTAGACTGTTAATCATAGAGTCATAGCATCACATAGGAGTTGGAAGAAACCTTTAAATATAATCTAGTACCAACCCCCAAACAGGAACAAGAACTTGAGTTTGAACACTTCCATTAGTGAGACATCCACAGCTTCTCTGGACAATCTGTTTCAGTGTCTCAGCATCCTCACTGTAAAACAGTTTCTTTCTTATGTCCAAGCTGTATCTACCCTCTTTCAGTTACCTCTTGGACTGTCACTACAGTCCTTGCTAAAAAGTCTGTCTTTCTTATAAGCCCTCTTTATATACTGAAAAGATGAAATAAGGTTTCCCTGAGCCTTCTCTCCAGACAGAACAACCCCAACACTATCCACCGCTCTTCATAGGAGAGACATTCCAGGACTCCGAACATTTTCTTGGCCCTCCTCTAAACTCACGTTAGTGAAGAAGGTGAAGAAGATTGGACCCACTATCAAACTCTGGTGTACAACATTTATAATTTGTCTTTAGCTGGTGCTGATCAACACACCCTTTTGGGCCTCGTCCTTCAGTCTGTTTTCAGTCTTCCTCACTGCTCACTGTCCATTGTCAGTTTATCTGTGAGGATGCTAAACCACAGAGAATGTTAAACCACAAGACTCTCAAAATCCTCTGCCAATACTTCAGGCAGAGCTCAGTCCAATATGCAGTTTTATTTTCTCAATTTATGTCAAGATTTGCTGGGTGATTTGATCTTTAAAACCCATCAGCAAACATTATAGTCCTAACTCTAGCTGGGCTGTCCCAGTCGAACACTTGATATCCTTATCTGCCAGGACCTCTGGATCCAGAGATCATGAGCACATGAAGAAATCCAAAAGTGCCTGTTTAAATGTGGAAAGTATCATGTGTCTGAAGTTTCAAACCTGTGCATGGGGCTGCGTGATGGAGAAGAGAACTTTAGAAGAGGCAGAAAGGATGCTCAATCTGTCAGTAGAAAGCTTTAAAGCCTGGACTGTCCTCTTCTATTGCTGACTTTTCTGGTGGAGCTGGGAAATAAATAATGAAAACATCAAGAGAGAACATCATAATATGTGAGAAAATATCAGTGAGAAAAAAGAGGAAGTAGTTTTATCTTCTATCCTTCTAGAGGTGCTACTTGTATTCTTGGAATCTCTCTGATTTTAGCCTTTACTGTAATCAGAGCTGCTTCTAAAGCAAATATTGACATGATGAGAAAAACAGAGTCATAAATAGAAATCCTTGCAAGCTTACTTTACTTCTTCATCATGAGAGGACATGGCCTCTGACAGTCCTCATGCATCATGCCAAAGAAGTTTCTTAGCAATGCAAACTTGAACCACCAGGAAGAGATGTAGTATGGATAATAGACATCAGCTCATGGAGCTGGCAGTGTTGAAAACAAACTGCAGATGCATGAGCTTCATCAGTCCGGCAGTAATCATCTGATCCAAAGTTGTGTCCAGTTTCTGTGCCGTGAGTGAGGTGAAGCGAAGAGCAGTGCTAGGGAAGAAAATCAGCTTCTTCAAATCCTGTACGTGGATACTTTAAAGCCTGCACTTCAAAGAGCAGAATGAATTGCAGGTATAAGGTAAATAGAAAGCAACTAGACTGTTTATACCATCATTTTAGAACTTTTGAGCAGGAGGATAAAAACCTGGGAGATTACCAGGAAATAACGTATACTCACAAGGTCCTCTACAAAAGAGCAGCAGCTGCTACTTGAAGTTGTGTGTAAAGCTGAGATACCTGCTTAAAATAGGGAAGCTTCCAGAGTCATGGAATATTACAGATCATTTCACCATGTCCTCACAACATTCCTTCTCCCCAAAATTGTTCCATGCTTTTGCTTTGGAGCATCATGCAGTTACTATTTACTGTGGACTGGAAGTCGAGTCTCATGTCTCCAGGGTCAAATCATGCCTATTTCCAGATCTGTTTAAGATCCTAGGATGAGACTCCGCATAGATTTGATTTCCAGTGCTAGAAGAGAATTGTTGCCAGAATCTGGACAGTGAATTTAGCTTCAATTCTCCAACTGTATAATAGGGCTGATAATAATTCAGTTTTTCACAGAGCTGTTGGCAATATGTAGCAGTGTGCTTAAACCTCTCACACTCTACACTGTAGACATGAGGAAAAATCTGCTCAGTATAACTATGGTATTAACCCAACCAAATCAAAATTTCTGCTTTTACTCAAGGCCAAAATTTTACTTCTGACTGCTTAAGGATATTCATTAAGCATTAAGATTCCAACCTTCAGTCGACCTGCAAACAATTAAGATGAAAGTATTGTAATATCCATGTAATATTGGGATGATGGTTGGAAACTACAGCTATTAATGTGCCACAGCTTTATAGGTAGATGTCTGGAGGTCTTCAGCACTTTATTAGTCTGTTAAGTTAGATGTAGATGTGCTCCTCCACACTACCATGTCAAAGGGCTTACCAAGTAACTGCAACCTGCCCCATTGGTTCTTTTTCTGTTCTTTCTCTCACCCTGAAAAAGTATTATATAATCTCATGTTTTGTTTTATAATTTTAATCTTTGTATGGCCAAAGGAAGTTTGTGGAATTCCAAAATTTACTAGAAACATAGAAAAGCTCTCACTTCCTGCTATTCTCTGCAATATTGCAGTATGAGGAAGTCTGAAAAAACAAGTCTGCTGATCTGCCTTGTAGCACACTTCCACAGACCACAGGGAGGCAAAACTGCAAGCATAGAGGTGTTAAAATGTTTCTCCTGTCCACCAGCTGAAAGTCAGCAGTCATCTACTGCCACCTCCGAGCAAGTATTTCCAGTTTGCCCGAGAAACTTCCTACTTGGTGACTGAGGTGAAGAACTCCCTCATGACTGTGTGCAACTATCAATCTTGCTCCTAAACTTACCACAGGTCAAAGACCACTTTTTTTCATAGCACCTGTGAGGAAATATATCAGGGAAGGTCTGTGAAGCAGCAGGATTTTCACAGTCCCTGCTGAACCTGTAGGCTCCAATGAGCTGTAGAAAGTGTAAGAACTCACACTTTGTTTCTATTTGCATGCTCTGTAATGATTTTATTTATTTATTTTTGTATTTATTTTCCCATCTGATGATGCATAATGTTGGATCCTCATTACTGAGATGCACTAATGTGGTTTGCTCTTCCATGCAGTCAGCAGCCATAGGAGAAGCCAGTCAGTTTCTGCAGGCTACACACAGCATATGCTGCCGCCACCTTTTCAAGACGTGGGAAGGACTCAGATCTGTTTTTAACAAGTCCAGCATGTTTCAGATTAAATGCAGCTGGAAATCTTCTCTTAGATTTTGGAGCACGGCTCCTGTAGGCTTAGAAATATTTGAAGTTTACTGGTTGATGCAAATACTATGAGCCAGTAGAGGGCACCCTGGCATTTAATTTTAATACTAACTTTTTAATAGATGTGTTTTCTTTATGAAATTTAAAGTTTTAAAGGATACTGTTACCAAAACTATAGATTCCTATAGATAATGGCCGTTGTGCAAAGCTAATTGTAAAAACCCGCTCTTTCAATGTCACTCACACCTGAATATTAACGTTTTAAAAAACCCCAACAACCCAAAAGCCCAAGCTGCGGAAATTACTAAAGCTCACCTATCTACTTTCATCTATCATATTTCATAATATAAGCAACTTTTTTTTTCTTGGGGATCTCCAGAATGGGTTAATAAAAGACACCTATGGGTTGAAAAGTCCAGTAAAAATGTTGAATAGGACCTACATTCTTACATCACTCATCTGTCCTAAATAGCGTTATTTTTAGTTGTCTCCTAGCTACAGATCTTTCCAGCACAAAGCTTTATAATTTCAATCAGGCACACACATGCTTACATGTAGCTCTTTCTTTTCTCTCCCTTGTGTAATAATAAAATTGCAGATGCCTACCTTCAGGAAACATAAAATAAAATAAAATTTTAACCAGAGTATCTTCTAAAATTGTTCATTCAGACGCGAGTTATTAATAATGAAATATATCTCTCAGCCTTTGGATGGAACAAGATTTATTCTTTCTTTTGGCCAAACTACCTCTAAGAATGTATTAGACAAGGAATGAATTGACAGTCAATTGCACCTTTAATATGAACCCCTCCCTAAATATTCATGTATATTAATTGAGGTTCCTTCTTGTAACACAATCTATTTATTATACTCAGTTTACATTTGAGACTTTGAGGCAGAAGTGATCAAGACCTGCTTTTTCCAAAGTTTTTACTGAAGTAGTTGTCTCAGTTCCTAGTTTAGAGCAATTTCAAATGTTTTATTTTGTTTTTCTAAAAATGTATTAGAAATAAGGGGAGATGTGGGAAATACCAATATCTAAGATTTTAATTATAGTGTGACTGTAGTAGGTATATATGAGCATAAGGGTCAAAAAGTGGCTTCGGGATTAAAGATGTGTCCTCCAGTGACATTCTGAAAGTTATTAGTATTGGTAAACAGCTAAGATGAAGGTGCCTTTCTGTGCTGAAACAAATATTCTTCATATGAAAACTTAAAAACACTCTCAAAAGCAGATTGTAAGAATAACAATGTCGTGTACATGTGTGAAATGACAGAGTGTGTGTGTAAAGATGACAATAATCTGAGTCTTAGTAAATTATGGGCTTGGTGAAGACAAGGCAGAGAGAACTCGGGTTGCCAAAGGTACAAGAGCAATGAAAGCAAATTATTGCTATGTGTGCTCTGAATGTCACTGTGAAAGATCTGGGCTGATGTTATCAGCAACACCAGTTCTTTGTAAAATGAATTTATTGCCAGCAGGGAACAGAAACATCTTTTTCTGAGACTTTATTGTCATCCTTAGCTATCCTCTTGCCCCTTAAGAGTAAGTTAAAAAGAAAACAAGAGATTCAGACAAAAAGAGGCTGGGGTTTTTTTGCCTCTTCAAAATACAAAAAAAAAAAAAAAAAAAAAAAAAAAGGAAAGAGAAGAAAAGGGAGGATAAAGCACATGTATATTGGGGTTAGAGCTCCATGGATACAGGTTTCTGCTTCCACCTGTACATTACTGTTGTAGGAAAGACTTACAAGTTATGATGCGGGCACAACTATGCTAGCACATTCCTTTAAAGTATCTGAAATGTGCAAAGTAAAAATGTTTTGATGGTGAGCTCTGAAAAATGTTCTCTGGTAAACAATTTCTGATCTGCTCTTGAGTATCTCTCTAATACACAGATGTCACTAAGCTACAAGGAGACTTCTTAGGCCAAGATGAAGACAAATGGGGCGCTATGTAACATGGTATCTATAGCTGCTTTGATATGAAAAATTACTGTAGAACTTGCACCACATCTTTTGCCTCTGCACTAGTTTTCCAGCTTACAGATTGAAGCAACAGACTCTTATTTTATATAGAGGATAACTTTTGTTTATGTAGAGGCTGCACACCTACTTGTTGGGGAGGTTTTTTTCTGAAGAATGTAGTTTTGATAAAGCTAATAGGAACTTCTGAAGCTCTATTGTCAAGATTATTCTTCTTACTTTCAATTTTCCTGTCATCACAGATCTCTTGTGTATTCACAGTAAACCCTGAGGATCTGATCATGTTTAATCAGATACTGAATATAATTACTTTTTTTTTCACCTGTTCTGGCTACGTAGCAGAGTAGTCTCGGCAACTGTTTTGCACTTGGCCTTTGTCCTTGTTTACTGAACATTCTGTAAAACTTCATAACTCCTGCCTGCACTTGGTAGTACACTGCCACAGGCCGTGTGAATCTTTTTTATCTTTCAACTATGTTGGTCTTCTGCCTAGGAAATTAGTCACATTAATTTATTTTGCAGTTTCAGATATAGAAAGAGAAAAAAAATATCTGTATTGTTTTTTAACACTATGCCCAGTATGGTGCAAGTTCTACAGTAATTTTGTATATCAATCTCTATCAGCTATAGATAAATTCTACATAATTCCAAGTTAATCTTTGCCCAAGTTGTTTTTCTGTAAGTATTCTATAATATCTTATTCAGACTAGCTTTTAAAGATCTCCAGTACTAAGTTTTGTAATGACTGGGCTGTACGGGAAACCTTCAGATGCTGCTGTTCAAGTGCACTAAGGGAACACAGAAGTGTCTAGCAATGGTAATGTGTAGCAACAGCTAACCCTGTGCAGCTGATATCCTTGGGGTTAGCAGTCCTTGCATACTGGATGCAGCTAGTGTGGTGTCTATACACCAAAGAAGACAGAAAGGGATTCTGAAGGCTAGGAGTCTGGTGAGTAACTCTGATGATAGGAAAGGGTAGTAAGAAATTCCTGGCTGGTAGGTATCAAGCAGGAACATGAAGGTCCTTGCTCAGCTTGACAGAGAAGAATGGTTTATATTGAACCTGGCAATTGAATTAAATTCTCAAATAAATTTGTCTATGTGCTTAATAGCCCCTACCAATCTGAAAGACTGTAAGTTGATAGTGAAGAAACCAAGGGAATTGGAGAGTAGAACAAGAAATTAAGATGCCATCAAAGACGAAGAGGTAGGTAATAGGAAGAACAAGATTTCAGCAGAGGCTTTCCACTGATTAGATAAACAGCACTGATATATTATCAATAAGAAGTTTTGTTTTGGAATATAGGAAGAATGTTTTAAGTGATCCACTATTCCAGGTTCCTTTCAAATTCTTCCCTTTATTCTTAAAAGGATGCTGAATGAGTTGCTATCATAGACTACACCAATTTGGAAGGGACCCATCAGGATCATCAAGTCCTCATAAGTCGTCTATAAACTTCACCAACTTTGTTGCTCTCCTTTAGGTACTCTCCAATAGCTCGATGTCTTTTCTATACTGTGGTGACCAAAACTGCACACAGTACTCATGGTGAGGCCATACCAGTGCAGAGCAGAGTGGGACAGTCACCTCCCTTGAATGGCTGATGATGCTGCTTGATGCACCCCAAGACATGGTTGGCCCTCCTGGGCACATTGCTGGCTCATATTCAGTTTGCCATCAAACAGGAACCCAAAGTCCCTCTGTGCCACACTGCTCTCCAGCCACTCATTCCCCAGTCTGTACTTGCCACCAGGACTGCCCCATCCTAGGTGCAGATTTTGTCACTTGCTCTTGTTAAACTTCATGTGGCTGGTGACTGCCCAGCTCTCTCTGGGCAGTCAAGGTCTCTCTGCACGGCCTCTCTGCCCTCAAAGGACTTGACCATTCCTCCCAATTATGTGTCATCTGCAAACTTGCTTAAAATCCCTTCCAGTCCTGCATACAAGTCATTGATGAAGATGTTGAAGAGGTCTGGGCCAAGGATGGATTCCTGTGGGACCCCCCAGTGACCAGTCACCAGCCTGATGTTAGCCCATTCACTGTTGCTCTTTGTGCTGGACCTGTGAACCAGTTGGTCAACCATCGCATAGCATGATTGTCCAACTGGATGCTGGACATTTTCTCCAGGAGGATAATGTGAAAGACAGCATCGAAAGCCTTCCTGAAATCCAGAAATATTACTTACATTGCCTTCCCTTGATCAGCTAGGTGAGCTAAAGAACTTTTCTGTAACTGAAATAAGAAAAAAAAATGGAAGAATAAAAAGGGTAATTTTAAAAAATACTTGTACTTAGACATTTTTTTCTTTGGAAATATATAACCAGTTGCTCCTCACTCATAATTGGTCTTTTCAGGTGTTCTTTGAAGCTGAAGATTCACTCTTGGATATTTTAAAAGATAATACAATACAGGTATCTATCATGGACAGCTATGTGAATAATTTAATTTGGCATTATATAGTCAAACTCTTCAGTATTTCACCTGCATAGTCTTTGTACTGAAAATTCATCTGATTTCATCCATTTTAGTTTAGTATAATATATGTTTCCATAATAAATGAAGAAAAAGGTAAATTATATTCATTAAAGGTGATCTAAAAGCTTTTAATAAATTCTTTTTCCCCAGCTAGATTTGTGTATTGTTCACCTACTGTCTTTGTGTACTTGTAACTGCATGCTAGAATTGCACAGTGCAAAAGAAGTGTTATCACATTTTAAATCTCTGCCTACTTGGCATACAAGTGCTTTTTCTTTTCTATTTTGGGTTATTGAAAACATTCCTTATGTCAAGCATTATTAGCACACCTCTGGATTCCCTGCATATTTTCAATTTACAAAAGAAGCTGCATTGTTCTAGTTCTTTTTTGATGTAAACAGGGAAAGAAATTAATTCCTTGTACAAGAAAAGTATATTAATAATTGAGTAACCTTTTAAATATGTCAAACAACTTCTTCAGATAGCATAAATGGATAAAGTATATCATACGTGGCCCATACAGGCTTTTAGCTAGAGATAAACAAGACAAGCTGATAGATGAGAAGAACAAATCTTTTAACAAATAATCTGTGGTCTCTTTTTAATGCAAAAGCAGTAAGTCTTTGCCTTACTTTTATCTCTTCAGTGTCAAGAGTGTTCCATACCACCCAGACAAACTAAGAAGAATCTTGGTGATGAAGAGGAAAATGCTGTTTGTATTTGGAAGTGTTCAACCGATTGCTTCACTCTTTCATTTGTTTTGAGAAACGTTCTGTTGTGGAATTCTGTTTACCTGTTGTTAACACACTGAACTCAGAGCCTCTCAAAAGTAGCTCACGAAAAGGCAAATTTAAGACATGATGTTAGGAGGAAAAGAGCCACTGAGAGAGTTGAGAATGCAACATATGTCCAGAATCACTTCCCTTGATGTGCTGCCTGTGTTTCTTTTGATATACCCCAGGATACAGATGGCTTTCTGGGCTGCAAGCAGACACTGCCTGCTCATGTCCAGCTTCTCATCCATCAGTACTCCCAAGTCCTTCTCCTCAAAGCTGTTCTAAATTCCTTTATTCACTAGCCTATACTGCTACTAAGAATTGCCCCAACCCATGTACGAGACCTTGCATCTGAACCTCATCAGTTTCCTATGGGCCCACTTCTCAAGCTTGTCCAGGATCCTCTGAATGTCTTCTCACCCCTCAAATGTGTCAACTGCACCACTCATCTTGGGGACTCAAACTCACTGTCTATGTCACTGATGAAGGTATTAAACAGTACTGATCCTACTACAAATCCCCTAGGGACACCACTCTTCACTGATTTCTGTGCAGACATTGAGCCATTTACCACTACTCTCTGGATGTAACCATCCAGACAAGACCTTATCCACCAAACAGTCAAAACAGTCAAAATCAAATCTTTCAAATATAGAGAGAAGGAGACTGTGGGCCAAAGAAGACCTTACAGAAATCCAGATAGACAACACCTGTAAATCTTCCTTTGTCCACTGATGTAGTCACTCCATAATGGGCAGCCATGTTTAGGCAGAACTTACCTGTAATGACTGTCTTAAATCACCTTCCTATCTTAAACTGGCAAAGAGTATTTTGAGGCTATTTTAGATAGCAGTGTATCCAGGGGTCAGTGCTGTATTCTATCCTGTTTGATATCAACATTAATGATCTGGATTATGGGAAGAAGCGTGGCCTCCGCAAGGGTGCACAGAACTGGGAAAAGCTGAAGATACACCAGCTGAAGATGCAGCCACCCTGATGGATCTTGGCAAGCAGGAGAAATGGGCTGACAGGAGCTTTATGAATTTAAACAATGAGATGTGCACAGTATGGCACCTGAGCAGGAAAAGCCACAGGCACCACTATATGATGGGTGCCACACAGCTGGAAAGTAGCTTGGAAGAAAATGATTGTGGGGTCCTGGTGGACAGCAACTTGGCCATAAGCCATCACTGTGTCCTTGATGAAAAGAAACAAATGCCATCCTGGGCTATATTAGACAAAATACTGTCATCAGCTTGAAGGAAGTGATCTTTGACATCTGCTCAGCACTGATGAAACCTCTTCAAGACTCCTAAATCCAGATCTGGGATCGCTAAGACAGACTTGTATGTACTGTAGAGTGAAGGGCCACAAAAGTGATGGACTCGATCATCTCTGTTACATCCTGTGATCTGAGTTCTCAGACCTGGGTTTCCCTTAGAGGGGACACTAAAGAGGATGACCCTCTTGGACTGTCCTGACCCCTTCATCAGATTTAGATGAAATGTCACCCAGGGTCTGTATTTGAACTTAAGAATTTAATTAGAACTACAGAAGGAATATCTGTATAAAAGCTGGTACTTTGATTATTATATAGGCTCAGAGTTATGTCACTTAGGTTACAACAACCCCTTGCAATTCTTGGGGAAAAATTAATAGAAAGCGGCCTCTGTGGAAAAGGACCTGGGGTTGTTGGTTAATAGCTGGCTGAACATGAGCCAGAAATGTGGCCAGGTGGCCAAGAAGGACAGCAGCATCCTGGTCTACATCAGATATTTCTATGTATGGCCAGCAGGATTAGGGAAATGATTGTTCCTTTGTGCTCAACACTGTCGAGGACGCACCTCAAATACTATGTTCTGTTTTGGGCCCCTCACTACAAGAAGGACACTGAGGTGCTGGAGCATGTTCAAAGAAAAGTAACAAAGCTGGTGAAGGGTCTGGAGCACAACTCTTATGACAAGCAGCTGACAGAACTGGGGTTGTTAAGTCTGAAGTAGGCTGAGGGCAAGACCTTCTTGCTCTCTACAGTTACATGAAAGGAGGTTGAGGCAAGGTGGTGTTGGTCTCTTCTGCCAAGTTATAAATGATAAGAGAAATAAAAATGGCCTCAAGTTGTGCCAGCAGAGGTTTGGACTGAACGTTGGAAAAAAATTAATTCACTGAAAGGGTTGTCGTGCACCAGAACAGACTGCTCAGGGTAGTAATGGAGTCACCATTACAGAAGGTATTTAGTACTCATGTAGAGACAGTGCTAAAGTTGAGTACTGAGTTGGACTTGTTGATCTTATAGGCCTTTTCTAACCAAAATAATTTTCTGATTCTATGATTCAATGAAATAACTATGTAATAAGTATGAAATATTATAATAAATATTTGGTATTAGCTTTGAACAATGCAGCACTTTTATATCACACCTAACACTCAGGTCAGGTTCCACTGGGTGAACATGAAAGTCTAAGAAACTTTTACATGTTCTTATACAGTTGCTTCTTCATTACTTGAACTCCAAAAACTTTCCAGAGAGACAGCAGAGGTTCAGATGTGGAACTAGAATTTCATTCTGGGCTTTGATTTACTACCAGCTCTCTGGTGGGAGAGAAGAGACCAGAGCCTAATCTCCAAGCTTTACCCAGTTGAGTTCTATCATCAAACTGACTGAAAAACCTGAGTGAAAGCTAACCTTGTGTTTCCATCTTGAATTGCTTTTTGATTGTTTTTTTCTCATTCTTCTATGTTTGCTAGGCAAATGTCTAACAATCAAGGGAGTGGGTTTTTCCTAGCATAGACCAGAAGATGTTAATTACTTCTCTTGACAGCGATAACAGTGGCATAAAATAACATGTATTAGTGGAAGTGTGTAATCATTTAAACAGATACTAGAAATAATTAGATAATGTTATTGGGAAACACGACAACTGCAGACAGTTGACAAGGTGATCACCATGTTCTGGTCAATAGGAACATCCTTTTGAAAGGCCAGAAGGAGAGGATTGAAAAACCTTCTCACAATGGTATCAATAGGTATTTTTATAAGACAGGAAAGCACCAATAATATTTTACAGAGTTGTCATGTACGTTGAAAAAAGATGAACTGAAAATGGGGCAGCTGCACAGAAGGGCTATCATGAATATTTGCAAAATAGAGTATCTAAGGAAGATGAAATGCTTTTTAAGTTAAAGGATAACAAGAGTACATATTCAAATAGTTATATATTAGTTATGGAGGAACTAGTTGTAATTTACAGCTAAAATACTAATCCAAATACTGTTACAATAGTAATTCCAACCATTGAAGATGTTCTGTAATATCCTTTGAAATAAAATAAATGGACAATAAATTCAAGAGTTGTAATATGAAGCTTGAAAAGCTTAGAGCAGGATTTAATGTTTAGAATAAGGTAATTCCTAGGAGATTATGAATGAAGTTTTTCAGTATGTGAGTACCTCGTATTCCAAAAGGAATTTGAAAAGAGCCTGGATTGCTGCTTGTTTGCAGTCAAGCTTTGCTGTATTGATATGTGCCTTGGGTCTTCTGTTAGTTGCTATGCTATTCCTTCTTGCCAAGGAAAGAAGAGAACCTTCTTCTCCCACCTTCTTCCTCCCTCCCTTGCTCCCCTCAATGAGCATTTAAAGGATCAGTTGCTGGGCATAGTCATCTTTCTATGAAGCACTGGACTGAAAATAAATATAGATAATGTGATTACTGATATTAGCTTTTATTTGCAGTCTGACTGATGTGACCAATTAACATGCTCAGGATTTAACCAGCTATGAAGTTTGGAAGCAATTTTTCTTTAGATCAAATTGGAAGAAAAAAAATTGTTTTCTTTCTTTCTCTCTGGTAATGTGCAACATGGTTTCCTGATGAAGAACAACCGAGAAATTCACCAAAGGGGGTTCCTACTAGATCAGGGAGCCATGAGATTTGTGAGATCCTCAGCCATTTCTACTTACTTCCTGTGCTTCTTTATAGATGTGGATTATCTTCATTAGCTTTTCTGTAGGTTAATGAGGACACAGAGAAGCTGAGCCTTTTTTTACAGCACTTTATTCATTTCAGGAACTGTACTTGGCTATCCCTCTGATGCTGTCCAATCTTGTTTTTCTAAAATAGACTAATTATTGTTTTACTGACTTGCTGCACCCACAGACTCCAGGTTTATTACCTAAGTGTATCACTAAATCCTCAATCACTCATCTTAAATTTCCAGTAAGAATATTGATTAATTATTACTGTTATAATAGCTTCAGAACAGCACTTCTGTTTAGCTATAGAAAGCACAATATCTTATTACTATGCCTGTGAGATCTGAGTCTCTCATTTGATGTGAATCGAAGACTTTAATCCTGCTGTTTTCTAAAAGGTTTCTTGTGATTCATTTTAATAGCATTTTTCCTCTTGTAAATTAAATGGCTGCATAAATGAGAGACATTCTCTTTCACACCATTCTACTCCTTGCTCTGTCTCCAATGGAGCAAAGCTAAGTAGAACTGTAAGGCAACTTAATGGCTAGTTAAAGCACTTTAACTACCTGGTTTACTTTTTGCTTTAGAGGGCAAATGAGAGACAGTCACTGCCAATGTACATGCCTGTGTCCTTTTACCTTGATCATGATTACTGATATCTGGATTTCATTTATCTACCTCCAGATTCAGACCAGTAAGTGCAGGTGATTTCCCATTTCAATTTTAGGGTGGATATTGTCCAGTCTCTGTGCTGAGTGACTGAAAAATGTTTGGAAGTTAGTTGCTGGTTCTTCGCTCTTTCTTAAGTCCCCAGACTGTGGTTTAATTTTCTCACCTTGGCTCACACCAAATCTTCAGTCAACATAAGAAGTCCATGTTCATGCAGAACTTCTAAGTGCTGCTTTTAAATACAATTCACAAATAGGTGATGAAGGACTTATAAAGCTGGAGAAGGCCGTAGTGTACTTCAGATTCAGTTTTGAATCTCTGGTCAAGCCTGTGTGTGTAATTAGTCTGATAGTAGACACACAGGAGTGTAAACAAGAGTTAAATTATATTAATGTCTGATTGCATGGCATTGTTTTAGCTCTCCTGACTCGTGTAGTCAAAAAGCAAAGCTCATTACAAGCAATTCTTTTAATGTTTTCTTATTCAAAAACCTGTAACATTGTCACGGTTTAACACTGGCCCGGCGATTAAACCGAATAACAGACGCTCTCTATTAATCTCTCTATCCTTGATAGAAAAAGGAGAGAGAATAAGGGAGAGAGACTTATGGGTTGGAAACTAAACTACACAACTTTAATGAAACAGTAATGATAAATAGGTAAAATTACTAAATATATACAAATATACAGGAAAATGGATACCACATTCCTCCCCCCTCTCCCCCAATAACTCTCACGTCACCACCGAGGCTGTAGGGCAGCCCTGGGAAAGTCCAGGCTGGACTCCTGGAGTCGGCAGCAGTCGGGAACTGGAGGCAGGAACACACAGATATGGGCTGGCACGGATCAGGAGCACAGGCAGATGAACGGACAGGATCCTTCCAGGATGCCAAGAAGGAAGGGAAGCAGGAAATCAGGAAAAGATCAGGCTCGGCCCTTGTGATGCCTCAAATTTATACTGAGTGTGACGTATATGGGATGGAATACTCTGTTTGGTCAATTCTGGCATCTATCTTGTCTGTTCCTCCCTAAAGGAGGGCTCAGGTGGGACCTCTGTGTCCTCCTGGACGGTAAAATGTTTTCCTCAGAGCTGAGCAGTGTCCTTGGCTCTGCATACCAGTCTCTAGCAGTAACTATAAACATCAAGTGTTATCAATCCTAGAAACACACACACTGTCTGAGAAACTTAGCTAAAAGCAAAAGTACAAGACAGAAAATCACCTTTATCCTGGTCCAAACCAGGACAAACATAGACTGGACACATGAGAAACTTTTAAAGTATGCTTGTTGCTCATATAGAACTTTAAAATATAAGATTTTCCAATTCTTTCTAGAGTCTCAAAAAAAAAAAAAAAAAAAGGGGGAGGACGGGGTGGGGTGGGGTGGGGAGGAGGAGCAAGTAAAAAGAGCATTACTGAGAATCTGAATATAATGATTTTTAAGAAACTTCTTAGTTTTGCATGGCTGTTTTTACTGTAATCTTCATGGTGTTAAAAGTGCAGTTTGAAATATGTATCTGAAAAGTCATGAAAGAAAAAACCTGTAATTCTTTTTCAAAATATATATTGAAAGAAAATTCTACTTCCCTAGATTATCCACTGAGAGAAAAATTCTGTGTTTCCAAGGTGGTTTTGTTACCCTGCGGCTATTCCAGTCTTCTGTGAAGAACTCCTGCATACCGTCACTCTTGACTTTTGACAGCAACTTACTAGACTTTGCAATTGGTCTCCTCAGTGAAGGTGAAATTCAGTCCCCTGCAGAGCAGTAGATAAAGGTTCAGTTTCACTTGTATTTCTGCCAGGCTTTCAGGTATGCTGCTTCTAAAAACCCAGGTTCTGGCTGAGGTGAGGTGCTTGTATGATGTAGTTATACCTAATGAAGGATGATAGTGAAGCTGCAGGCTGGGGGTGTCTTCCAGATACCAAGAGTACTTGGCAGATCTCCGGGTTTTGACAGCTATTTTTTTCTTTACAGAGATATTGAAGCAAGAAATGGGTGAGTCAGGAAGATTTCAAGATTTCCCTGTGGGAGTTAAGGAGAGAAAGAAGGAGAGAACCAGCAGGTTTCTCATATCAGCAGAAGCTGAGCCCTTTTTTTGTGTCAAAAGTTTAACCTGTTCAAACAGTCACTTTCCTGGTCAGGTATTTAGGTCGAGCCTTTTAGCTGTGTGCATCCACAGTTACCAGAGCCTCTTAACTATGTGCATCTACAGCTACCACGATTATTATAGTGGGACTGGAACTTTGTCCATTTCAGGGTTGCTACAATTTTTCTCCAAAAAAATGTTGTGAAGTGCTTTTTATCTAAGTAGTTTTATCTTACCTGTTCTGGATGAAATAATTAAACTATAAAATAATTAATATGAAATGAATTAAACTATAATTATTAATTATATTTATTATAATTATTAATTATAATTATAATGAAATAATTAAACTATAAAGTGAATCAGTCTGTGTAATGGCAAACAAAGAAATAAGAAAGTTTTAATTACTCAAATTTATATTCAAACAAAAAATACTTCTTATCTTGCAAAAAAAAAAAGTATTATGGTGAATACCAATGACCTTGAAGATTTCGAAACAACCTAAGAAAAATGTTAGGAATTCTGACTGACTTGTGAGAAATCATGCTATAAAGAAGTGGGCAACAAAATAGATGGTGCTTTGTACTTACTCAAGCAAAGTAATATTGTAGGCAAACAAAACTGAGAAAAAGCATTGAGTTGCCACTTAAATATCCAGTATTTTTGGTAACATAAAAGCTGGAACTTCTAGATTCATAATGCATTCCTCAAGACTAGTAGAGTGTGCACAGTTAAAATTTTGCCTAGGTGAATATGTGAATAAACTCTAAATAAAAAAATTAAAATTAATCCAGTTTCACACTATAATAAAGCATCTGTTAATTTATCTTTCAAAATATTTTGGTTTTCACAAAGCTCAATTATTTTAGTGGCTCAGAAATATCTAAAATACATGTATTGTAACTCGGCCACAGCTAAAAGCCAAGGTCCAAATCCAAGCATTTTAAAACTCAGATAAGATCCAAGGTCTTGGTTCAGCTCATTACAAGACAGCTGCAAAATCTGGATTCTGATGCAGTAACTTCCTCAGAGTTCACAGTATCCAGAAGTCTGATTGGAAGAGTTTCTTGCTTGGGCGATTCTGTCTGTATGGAGTCCATCATATTTTTTTAATATTCTTCCATTTCTATTTTCATCTTATATTTGACATATATCTTTCGAGACTGTAAGCTTTAGGCTGATGGTATTTGAAACACTGGAATTCCTTTAATCCTGTTTTTAAAACGTGCAGTAGAAATAGACAATAAGCATGATACTGCATTAGGTCATTGTGGAACACTACTTCTGGACACTATCTTAAATTCAGTTTAGGAGTGATCCAATGTATCACTTCAGAGGATGAAAATCTTCAAGGCACTACTACTACCGTGGAAGACCAGTTAAACTACTCACAGCAAATTTTTAAAATGGAGAAAAAATATTTTTCAAATGTAAGTTTTCAAATAGAAGGTGTATCTGACAAATGTAATTGTCTCACATTCATATTTAGTTAATGACTGACACTATGGGCTTCAGACATTCAGGGTGATGGTGAAGAACAGAATGAAGAAGCACTACAGGATGTGGAAGATGAATACCAGTGAGACACAAAAGGCCAACAAGAGAACCCATCTCTGAGAACCCATTTTTCTGTCTTTCTTTCTCTCCTTTTCTCATTCTCTCTCTCTCTCTTTTTCTCCTTCTCTCTCTCTCTCTCTCTTTCTCTCTCTCTTTTTATTAATTGTGACAGTTTTTGTTCTTCCTTTTGGAATTGCTTACCTCCAGTACGTTAGCTCCACTACCCATTTTTTGCTGATTTTCTTCCTTCTTTTACACATGAAAATCACTCCAGTGAGTTGAAAAGTGCCATTGCTCTTGAAGGACAAAATTTTTCTCAACTGCTCACGGAAAACAACCTGGAAAAGTAACTATGGTTTAAGATATTTACGTCACTAACTTAAGTACCTTAACCATAGTAGTCTGTATTTCAAGAAACTTTGTTTTGCTTTCTCATGAAGTTAAGCCCAAAGGTCCAAACTGATGATGAACAACTTACCTAATTTACAAAAAAAACCCCACATTGTGATAAATCACATTGTGATGAGACTGCATTGTGACAAGACTTTACACTTGAAACACTGAATATTCTACTGATTCTGTATGATAGACTGTGCAGCACACAAAAAAAACCTTAATCTAGGAAGGGCTGTTTGAAAAGAATTATTTCTGTGGTATCTAGACAAAAAGAGAAAATTAATTCCCTTCCTCATAAAAATGCATCTACTCTTCAGAGGTGTAGTGTAGGAGGTGACCATCCAGAGGCAAAGCTGGGAGCACATCTCAGCAGAGAGTTGTATGTGACTCTTCTGCATTCTCTCACTCTTCTTCATTCTCTCCCTGACAGAAAGCCATGGTCTGTAAACTGGTGCACGTTGGGGCAGGGAGGGCAGGGCCATTCTTCATGTGTCTCCTGTGCCCTACGACCAGTGTTCATTTGGAGCATGCTATGTTCAGTCAGGATGACTTTATTAACAGGGGACAGTTTCCATATGTGAGGCAAGGAGGAGCAGTGCCTTCTAAGTCACAGGGATGTTGACAAAGCTGAGCCTGAGCTGCACAGGAACAGTGTGCTGACAAATGTTTGGCATCAGAATTACACTTGGGCTCCAGCAGTTTAGCTGTTCAAGTCCAGTGAGGCTCTGCAGCCAAAATCACAATACTCTGACTTCTCACTATAGAGAGACCAGTTTTGTATTAGATATGAACCTCTACTCAGTTTAACCTACTTCATACTGTATTAGGAGGAGTTACTTGCAGCATTCCATGAAGGTGTAAATATATACTTATAAAGACAGCATAAGTTGTGTACTTTTTTTGAAAAGGAATGACAAAATTACTGCATCAGGAGCTGAGCAGGACTTCTAGCTTCTGCAGCTCAGTATAGGCTCAAAGTATGTGTACTGGCTGAATTCCTACTGAGAAGTCTAATAAAAAGAATTACAAAGGAAGGCTCAGAGGCTGTTTTGTGTGCCATCTTTACTGGCAATAGAATGCAGTTTCATTTCATAAGTAGCCTTATTGATCTCTGAGGGGATACTTGGATGATAAATTGCAGTTTAAAATACATTAGAAAAGGAAAATTAGATCATGAAGCAGAACTACACTTACAGTCTTGGGGAATACAAAGCAAGTGGCCTTACAGTGGGCCAAGGAATTGCTAGCCTTTTTTTTCAGAGCTCTGCTCATCTAATCCAGCTCAACAAGCAGGGCTCTCAGTCTCTGGCATTTAGCAGCAGTGTCAGGGAGTGTACAGAGTGTACTTCCAGCACCAGAGGAGAAGTAGGAGGATTCTCATTACTTGCTTTTTGGTTCTCCTTTAAAGAGTGCCTCCAGTGCATCTGGCAATCTCTATTCACCTACATGTAGGGGCACAGGCATATTGTATTTCCTCATGTACTTTTCCTGGCAACCTGCTCAGTGAGAATTTTTGTTCTTCTTTTAGCATATAATCAAGATCAAAGGTGACATTTTGTTTATTTCTTAAATTAAGATTTAACTCCTGTAAAAACAAATGTTGAACATTTTGCAGAACAATGAATGTATAAACAATGATGGTATTAATAAGTTAATGTTATGAGGAGAGGATCCTTCCTTTTCCTGAAATGCTAGGGATGCACAAAGCAAGGATAAAGAATTGCTTTGAGCAGTACCATTGAGGGGAGATGTGAATACTGGAGTCAGATGGTAATAAACAGAAATCAGCATGGGTCAAGCAATCAGAAAAAATTCTTAATGAGTTAACATCCCAAGAGGCATAGGGAAAACCCTTTCATAAGGAATGCTTAATTTTTCATGTTTAACATTAGACTGCAAAACGCATTGGATGAGGGAATAATCCTGCTCTGGCAGAGGAAGATACTTACAATGCAAATAGCAATTTTAGAGCCAAATTCTTTGCTAGTAGAAATAAGCCATACTCTGCTGAAGTCAAATGAGACCCACCCTTTCATGCCAACAAAGCATGTAGTCTTCCCTGCTAATCTAAATGTAGCATGGTTTTGAATGGGAATCATTAATCCTCAGGAAGCAGGGGCCTGTGTGAGTACTTGGCTTTCCAACGGGGTTTCTCTCTTCCCCACCCCACCCCGCCCACTGTGAGGGATGCCTGGATCAGAAAAAGCAAACGGTGGCATATTTTCATTAACCCCCAATGTGTGGTGGTTGTTGACCCTCGTAGCAATCTTTTTTCTAGATGTGTCTCATGACAGCATATGAGTTTTTCAGATCAGGTACTGCCAGAGTTGCATTGAACTAAATCTCTAGTTTTTAAATTAATATGCTTGATACAGCTAAGGGCATAAAACCAAGGAACCAGTATTTTAACTGCATGCACTTTACTAAACTGACTTTGAGGGTTTTTTTGTGGTCCTTCTCCCTTTCTACTTATTACTTATTTTAAATGGCTAAATCTCTTTTCCCTCTCTCTTTCTTCCATCTGTTTCCACCAGCTTCATTCCAATAGCTAATAGGCTCAAATGCAGGCTTAAAATGTATCCTGGGAGATCATCTAACCTCACACTTTCAGACCTCCAAGTTTTACATGCCTAGCAGCAATTCACGATTTATTTGTTGCTATTGCTAGCTCCTTTGCAAGGCTTTAGGGAATTATCAAGACTTACTAACAATTGCAATAGAGAACTTTTCTGTGAGGAATGAAAGTTGCTGTCATCAGGTAAACAAAATCTGATGAGATTTAGTCAGAAATAAAAACTAAGCCAGTATAAATCTGCTGGACTGTGGCCCTCATCTGTTC
The DNA here is from genome assembly GCF_003957555.1 of Calypte anna. Taxonomy (NCBI): domain Eukaryota; kingdom Metazoa; phylum Chordata; class Aves; order Apodiformes; family Trochilidae; genus Calypte; species Calypte anna. The sequence goes on along the minus strand of NC_044274.1, from coordinate 41,394,829 downwards.
ACAATGCCCATAGCAATTTAGTGGAGTAGCCCCACGCAGACCATTGCTTGAAACCCTGAAAGGAAAGAACTAAGTACGATTCAGTGCATTATGCAGGTAGAGGCAGCACACAATTTTTACAAGAGTATTAGAATATATTTCAGTCCAGGTTCAGGATCTGAATGGGCTTAACTCTTCTGTCTGTTTCCCTTCAGTCTGTGTGGGATCACTGCTTCTAAGAAATTAACCCTGCCACCAACACCAGCAGAAATAGTTGGAAGTGCCCAGTAGACATAGCATCATGGTTGATCTGGTCTGACCCTAATCTTGACTAATTGTATTCCTATGCCACTTTGACATGTCCAGTATTTATTTATTTATTTATTTATTTATTTTTGGAAAAAGCATTTTGCCAGCTCTCCAGCAGGTTTTAAAAAAAAACAAACCAAAACTATTGTTTTTAGGGACCATGGGAAAAAAAAAGACTAAATGTAACTCTGCAGTGCTTTCTATCTACCTTATTTATAAAAATTATGCACTGGTGCCAAAATGGCAATATATTGAAAGGACGTTTAGCTATGAAGCACTTTGCATCCATTCCACTTACCCAGAACCTACCCAGCCTACTAAACTAAAGCTTCCTTCTGATTACAGCTTGAGGTTTTATAGACTTCCAGGCAGTGTAAGAGACCATAAAGTTTAAGAATCAGGTATGCTTCAGGGAAAAACATCATGAAAACATTAGTCTTATAATCCAGGATAACACATCCTTTGCCATGCTTCCATGAGGCTGTAGATGCATCCTGATTTATACAATCACAAGAGGACACACTCTAAGCCAGACTACCAGAGGTAAACAGAGGTAGCCCTACAACTCATCTGGTTCTCTTACAATGGAAGTGTTGAACAGGTTGGATATCTGTTTCAGTATTCCCCATGGGGAATTTAAAAAAGTTTTGCAATTTAACATTTGGCAGATTTTTTATTAATATGTTCAGGCCACAGGATGATGTATTTCTGCCTGTAATCTTAAATTTATTAGGGGTTTTTTGTTATCACTTGTGTACCACAATGGATAGCCTGGAACTTTCTGCTTCTAGTAGAGGAGGAATTATATATAATCTGGGAACAGACTTGTACCCCCTGTTCTGGATGTCAAGCCTTACAAATTTCAGACCCAGAAGCACTTCTCCAGAGCCTATTTCAGTTTCAGGGAACACCAGGTCCACAGGGGCTCCTTCTTTGTTGCTCTGGATGCAGAGGGCTTGGGAGTGCAGCACAGAGGTCCGCAAGTGCAGCACAAGGGAAACAGTAGCTTGCCTGAGAAGTATAGGCAGAAAGAGCCCTGAGGTGGGTAAACCTTTCCTCTGGATATCCCAAAATAGTCTTTCAGGATGTCAAAATTCTCCAAAATAAGTCCAGGCTGTCCAAGACAGTAATGTTGTATTTTGTCGATGAAGGGACAGAGGATAGCAAAATCACATCAATGTGTTTTTCTACCAGTGGCTGGTTTGCAGTACTCACAAATGATATTTGCCCTCCCACTGGGGACCAGTAGTGTGAGAAGTTTGACTGCAAGTTCTGTGTCTGATTTTGTCATAGTGGCTCAATCTGTTTGAATCTGATAAAACCTGCTCTCTTCAGGTGTGCTGTCTTTTGTTGTGTTATGTAATACATGTATCCAAAGCTGGTGTCTGCCAGAGGGTTCCTGTCACTTTCATGGTAGTATTCAATATAGCCATGGAAAAAGCACCTATTAAAATAAAAAGCTGGTGTCACCCTACCAATGACCGCACGGTCACCTAAGAAGTTGGATCCTACTCGATATTCACCATCTTGTAACACATGATTTTACTGTTTTTATTTTTGCCACATGCATATAAGTCACTGAATGGAAAGGGTTGGGTACCTGTTCCTCTGCTGACATCTGTCTGGAGGGAGGAGTGTAACCATGCTAGGTTTAAGGAACATGAACTGCTACATGGACCTGCAAGTAAAGGACAAAGTAATGTATTGCAAGGGATCTCTACAGCAATAAACATTCAACTTTTCACTGTCCTTTTCCTCCAAATACACAGTGGGTTATCACTGTAATCTCATTCTTACCTGATTCGCAAGCCTCCCTCGATATTTTTACAGCTGGTTGGCAGTAGTAACTCTGTTCAGTTGGCAAGTCAAAAATAGCTTGATAGTTTCTGCCACGCCAAAGCCTGATTATTTTCCTCAAGCATCATGTTGTACAGTCAATAATATTACAGTGGCAGAAGAAGGCCCATAATGTAACTTTGATTTTCAGCAGTGTTGGGAAAAAATGGAGGAAGTAACTTCTTCAGATCTTAATACTCAAAGCTTGGCAAAGGTTGCTTAGTTTCATGGGTAAAAATTTTAAATCGTCTATGAAATGTATACTCCAGCTGGGTACTTTTATGCATATGAGTCTGCAGCTTTGGGTGATTAATTGCACACATATTTTTTTCATTTAGAATCTGACTAACAACAAAATAGCCTTTATAGCCTTTAGCCTTATGTTCTAGGAGAACATGGCCCCAGAGCTTCGTGTCTGTAAACAACTGAATAAATTCCAAGAGACATGTCACCTTTCCACTCCCACCTTTCTGCCCCTTCTTCATCTTTATCCCAAGGGGCATCTGATGGTAACTCCATGGAAAAATGTAGTGTGAGATACGTGTTGCAGTCTCCTACACACATTCCATGTCATAGATAATGCAACCTTGACCTTGTCCTGGATTTTTGATCATGGACATGGAACATTTGAGCTGGCTTACATTACAAACCTACTGTCATCATTTGAACATGAAGAACACAAAAGGAGGGCTTTCACTCTCTGAGAGGGGTGGAATGCAAAGGCAGGAATCTATTCACTCCCATTTCTTGTCATACTCTATAAAGATTGGAAAGTCAGCAGGTCTGCCCTTTTGTTTTGCTTTCCTCTTGATGTTGGCTGCACTGCTGTCCTTTACCACCAGCTCACCATGTGTTCATCAGAGCTCATATCTATCAGGTTGTGTATATATATGTATATATATTTATATATATAAGTTTGTATTCTTTGTTACTTTATCCCTTATGTTATTACCTTTCCCTTGCTTTAGTAAATCTGTATCAAATTATTTTCAGTTTCCAACTTAACATCTCCAGTCTTTATTCCCCTTTTATCTTCCCCTTTGTGTGTGTGTGGGGAGGGGGAATAGAGAGGAATTCTGTCCTTACATTTCTGGTCTGCCAAAGCTCCTAAGATGTGACACAATAATTGGCACCTGACACAGGGCTTGAATTTAAATTTTTCTTTTAGTTGAAAATATTGGAAAGTTGGAAATTGAAAAAAGAAAAACGGGTTTCAAAATGGCCTGGTGAAAGGCTTATTATATACTGCCTTTTTAAATTTAATCATCCAGACAGCCAGGTGGAGGAGAGGGATAACCAAGTTTACTGGACAGTGTGGATTCGGTGGCCTAGCAGAGCAGAATAGAAATACAGAACCCTGGTAGACACTGGTGTACAGTGCACCTTGCTACTGTCAAACCACAAAGGAGCAGACTTTATTACCATCTCTGGGGTCACAGGAGGGTATCAAGAACTGACTGTAGTGCAGGCTGAAATGACCTGACTGGACATGTCTGGGAGACCCAGAATAGTGACTGGCCCAGGTGCTTCATGCATCCTTGGGATAGACTTTCTCTGGAAAGAGTATTTCAGGGACCCAAAAGAGTCTTTGGTGTAGCAGCTGTGGAAACTGAGGGCACTGACCAACTGTTTTCCTTCCCTGATCTTTCAGATGACCCTTCTGTGGTGGGCCTGATGAGGGTAGAGGAGCAGTTGGTACAACTGTTGGTAACACAGTACATCGTTGGCAGTACCATACCAACAGAGACTCCCTGCTCCCCATAAAAAATCTTATTCAGCATTAGAGATCCAAGGGGTGATCAGCAGGACTTGCTCACCTTTCAGCAGTCCTCTATGGCCAGTACAGAAACCTGATGGAGAATGTGGACTACTGTGATCTGTGAACTGTGGACTACTGTGGATCTCCTGTTCCAGAGATGTTGGAACTTCAATATGAATTGGAGTCTAAGACAGCCAAATGCTATGCAGCTATTGACATTGCTAATGTGTTTTTATCCATTCCTATAGCAGCAATCAATCTTCTTTCACTTGGATGGGCATCCAGTTTACCTGGAACTGACTGCCTCAGGGGTGGATGTGTAGTCCCACCATCTGGCATGGACTAACCCACACTGTGTGGGAGAAGGGTGGAGCTCCAGACCATTGACAATATTGTATGGGGTAATGCAGCTGAAGAAGTCTCTCAAAAGGCAGGAAAGTAATCTGCATACTACTAGAAGCTTGTTTTGCTATAGAGAGAAACAAGGCTAAGGGACCTGCCAGAAAGATCCAGTTCTTGGGAGTTAGATGGTAAAATGGGCACCAGCACATCCCTATGGATGTGGTCAGCAAAACTGCAACTATGTAATCCCACCCACTGTCATCAGAAAGAGACACAGACCTTCTTGGGTAAGGTGGAATTTTGGAGGATGAACATTCCCAGGTACACTCAGATTGTAAAACCCCTTTATGATGTCATCTGAAAGACAAATGGTTTTACGTGGGGACCTGAACAAGAGACCTTTGAGCAGATAGAACAAGAGATAGTCTGTGCAGTGGCCCTGGGACCTGTCCAAACAGGAGACAGGACAGGAGATTAAAAATGTGCTCAATGCTGCAGCCAATGATAATGGTCCCATCTGGAGCCTCTGACAGAAAGCAACAGATGAGACTCGAGGTCCACCCCTAGGGTTTTGGAGTCAGCAGTATAAAGGTTCCGAGGCCAATTACACTGCAACTGAAAGAGAAGTATTGGCTGCTTTTGAAGGAATTCAAGCAGCTTCAGTACCCATCTGCCAGTTTTGAACTGTATGTTCAAGGGGAGGATCTCGTCTACACACCATGACGCTGATGCCACCTGAAGTAAGTGGATTGCCTTGCTAACACAATGAGGTCTAACAGGGGGCCCTGATCATCCAGGCATCATGGAGGTGATTACAAACTGGCATTTTGGAATGTCATCAGATGAGATAGTGAACCATGCCAAGGAAACCCCCCCACATAATGAACTTTCAGATTATGAGAAGAAGTTTGCTCTCTTCACCAATGGATCCTGCTGTCTTGTAGGAAGTCAGAGGAGGTGGAAGACAGAAATTTGGAGTCCTATGTTGCTCAAGCAGCTGATGGGGCTGGTGAATCCAGGCAGTTTGCAGAGGTAAAAGCCATCCAGCTGGCCCTGGACATTGCTGGATGGGAAAAGCAGCCAGAGCTTTATCTGCAGCCACTGACTCATGGATGGCAACAAATGCCTTGTGGGGGTGGCTGAAGGGATGGAAATGGGACAGCTGGCAGCACAGGGGAAAGCTTATTTGGGCTGCTAGTCTGTGGCAAGATATTGCTGCCCAGTTAGAGACACTGAGGGTAGGGGTACGGCACATGGACACCCATATACCTAAGAATCAGGGCAGTGAAGAACACAGGCAAAACCATCAGGTGGACCAGGCAGCTAAAGTGTTTCAAACAGATTTATACTGGGAGCACAGAGGTGAACTGTTCTTAGCTTGCTGCACCCATGACACTTCAGGTCACCAAGGGCAAGATGCAACATACCAATGGGCCCCTGACCAAGGGGTGGATTTAGCTTTGGACATTATTACCCAGGCTATTTGTGACTGTGATGTATGTACAGCAATCAAACAAGCTAAATGGTTAAAACCTTTGTGGTACAGGGAATGTTGGTGTAAATACAAGTATGGAGAGGCCTGGGAGATTGATTACATCACACTCCCTCAGACTCGCCAGGGTAAGTGCTGTGTGCTCACAATGGTTGAAGCAAGCACTGGGTGCTTGGAAACGTTCCCTATGCCTCATGTCACTGCCTGCAATGCTGCTCTGGGACTTGAAAGGCAAGTGCTGTTGTGAGACAGTACCACAAAGAGGATTGAGTCAGACAATGGGATGCATTTCAGAAACCATCTTTTAGGCAATTGGGCTAAAGACTGTGGTGTAGAGTGGATATACCATATTTCCTACCATGCACCAGCATCTGGAAAAAAATGAATGCTACAATAGCTTGATGAAAACCACCCTGAAAAGCAATGGGTGTTGGGACTTTCAAAAATTGGGATATGTGTTTGGCAGAAGCCACATGGCTAGTTAACAGTAGGGGATCCACCTGTCTGAGCTGGTTCTGCTCAGTCAGACCTTCTACATACAGTGGATGGGGATAAAGTCCCTGTTATATGTGAAAGGAACCTATTGGGAAAAACCCTGTGGATCTAACCTGCTCTGGGCAAAGAGAAACCCATCCATGGGATTGTCTCTGCTCAAGGTCCAGGACACACTTGGTGGGTTATGCAGGAGGATGGGGAAGTCCATTGAGAACCACAGGGAAACTTTAGCCGAGAGCACTTTCACTTTGTATAGTTCTAATTATTAAATAATAGTAATTAGTTATATTAAGTGGTATTTTCCTCAGGATAATGCAGTGGTGTCCAAGAGTCTGAGGAAGAGCTTGCAGCACTTGAGGCCATGAACCAGGACAGACCCTGTACCATCTGTCTTGCTTTGAGAAACTGCCATGATGAGGATCTGCAGCCTGGACTTAGAAGTCTTGTTTAAAGACAGGGCATTTTCAGGTGAATAAGTATGAAGAGAAATGGAACGGAATAAGGGGTGGAATGTCACTGTTAGGACAGGAAGAACTAAAGAAGGAGGGCTTTTCACAGTCTGAGAGGGGCAGAATGCAAAGGGAGGGATCTATTCCCTTCCATTTCCTGTCATACACTGTAGAGATTGAGAAAGTCAGCAGCTCCACCCTTTTCTGCTAGCTGCTGGCTGCACTGCTGTCCTTCACCACTAGCTCACCAGGTGCTTGTCAGATATATATATCTGACAATATATTATTCTTTGTTACTTTATTCCTTATGTTATTGTTTCTCCTGTGTTAGTAAATCTGTATCAAATTATTTTCAGTTTCCAACTTAAAAGTCTCTGGTCTTTATTCCACTCTTATCTTCCCTTTGTATGTGTGTGTGGGGGGAATAGAGAAGAATTCTGTCCTTAGGCTTGTGGTCCACCCAAACAGGTAAATCGTGACACACCACGCAGCACATTCATTAATTCAAGTTTTTACATTCTTGCTGTTTTTCACACAAAAAAAGAATTACTCTTTTCACAAAAAATCATAGCCAAAACCCAATTTTTTTTTTAACTAGCCAGTGCTTCGTGTATCCCTGCAAGCACTCTCCGAAATGGGCATCAGCTGAGGCACTATTATAATTTTCCCCAAGATCTATTCACAGTCGTGAAACACAGAGGCACCAATAATAATAATAATAATAATAGCTATGGCCACAGTTATACAATACATGACAAAGCTCACAAAAGTTTCTTACCCCAGATATCTTCCTGACCTCCTTAAAACCATAATAACTTTCATTACGTAAAAAAAGAAAACAGGCCTTGGGATATATAAGACTGTAGTTTATCTTAAAAATCCCACAACTGTTTAACCCCTCTACTAGGAGGATAATAAGGGTGATACTTATGTTAGTATGTGTCCAATTCTCATACAAGGTGATATCACTGGATGTGACCTTTCTATGCACAGACCATCACTGTTTGCCATGCAGGTGTTTTGCTCTGCCAAACAGCTGTGTTATCTGCAGGCCCCTCTAGGCTGTGAATGCTGCAAGACATGCAGCAAAACAGAGCTTATTGTCATTGTCACTTAGAGCAATTAAATCTGTTTTTTGTTTGCAATTTTGGATTAGCCAATAGGCTTCAGCAAATAGGTTCAGCAAACCCTGCTTCTGTGGCTTTCACAATAATTACAACTAGAACAAAAGCTTGATCAAAACACAGCTCCCTCTCCCTTTGCAGAATACTACTGAACCAACCTAAAAATTCTGCTGTATTCACATTACTAAAATGAACCTCTGAAACAGCCAGTACAACCACTCCATGATCCATGGCAGTCACAGGGATGGCTGCCACCTCCTCTTCCACCTCCACTACAACAATTGATGTGTCCCTTCCAGGCAGTCACCTTCTACCCTAGTGGGAGATTTGTTTATTGGCCCCCACAATCAGAAAAGCACTTTACACCTAAGAGCTGTGGTGGTTCTCCCTTGTCAATATGACACTTGCGGTGATGCAAAATCCATCTGGCTTCCCTAATTAGCAGCCTTCATTCTAACTTTTTTTTTTTACTTAATGCCCCAAAACTAAGAGCTTCACCAGCATTTTTATCACCACCACTTGAAAACAAATAATCATGGTTTGTGAGTGCGAAACTCTTTCTTACAATTTACTGCTGCACTCCATTTTTAAAGTGTGTCGCTTTGATATCCTCTGAATAATGACCATAGTCATATCAGCACAGCTAGCATTTCTATCACCATCCTCCTGACTACTTCAGTCTCTATAATAGCAGCACTGCCTGCCCTTTTATCAACATCATCCTTCTGATGTTCTCAGAGCATGGGGCTGAAGTCTGTGTCCCAAAGCAGGCATCTTGTAGTAATTGGGATGTTCTAGAAGGACAGTCTTCATGGCATGCTCAGTCCTCATCTCTTGGCTGCTTAATTCCAGGTTCAAGAAATGGACAGATAAAGCACTATCCTGCACCCTGTAATGTTGTTACAGGTAGCTGCAAGATCCTCCACAACTACAGGCAAAGGAACCACCCATTCTCTTTCTGTGACACTGACCTTAAAATCCAGTTTATGCTTCGCAGGCCATTGGCTTGTTTCTCTGGTTCATCTGGTGTATTTTTTTTATTCCCTTACTGTCTTTTCCTTGTTGCATATGTTGCACATGTTCCCCATGTGCATTTTCTCCTGAAGCCAGCGTTTTTCCTTGGTTTCTCACTGTTGTAGACTATACTGCCCCACCAAGCAACACTCCAAACCTTCCCCAGTTGACCTGCATGGCTTTCCTGCTACCCTGAGTGCAGGGAAGGGAGCCTCTTGGTCTGGCTCATGGAATCAGTCTCTTCTGTCATACAACAGGGTCTGCACCACGAGCTCTTTGTGGGCTTCCTAGGAAGGCTACATGGCCCTTGGGCATGTTTCCCCACAATTTTGTCACCCCTCAATCCTCTTGAATTCATTCTCCCTCAACATGCTGGTCATGATCTGCAGCCTGGTGAAGGAGGGGACCCCAGCATACCCCCAGATCTCGTTTAATTGCTTTCCATTGAAATTTTAATTTTATTAAGTCATCTGATCAACTCTTATTAAATAATGCATTGTCCATTTTTTTGCTTGCTTTCATGGATTATATGTATTTCCATATTTTTTATGTAATTTTTATATATAAAATACTAGGTACGAATAACATATGTATATACATGTACTTTTACACTCCTTTACGCCTATATATTTCTATATTTGATATAAAGGCATAGATTTTTTAATCTGAGCCCTTCCTGGCCAAAAGACACAGGCATCCAATCATAGGGCTGCCTGAGAGCATGTGGGTATGGTGTCAAGAAAACATCATCATCCCATCCTAGTACAGCATGAAAATGTGGGTTACTGTATTTAACTAAAGGTGCCATATGATATATAAAAACAGAAGATTTTCCTCTAGCTGTTCTGGTACTGTCAGGTACATGGTGTCAGCATCCTAGTTCTCTGAATTAGGTGTTGGTTTTGTGAAACTTGACAGACATGCAGATGTTTTCAACCCCCCCTCCCTTTTTTTTTTTTCCTTTTTAAAAAAATAATTTTTAATTTGTTTGTTGTGGTTTTGGTTTTTGTTATTTGTTTTTTAATTTGGAGGAAACAGAAAAGAATGGAGAGGAGCTGACCCATGCAAACAAGTAACATCTCTCTCAAATGTTCTGCAGCCTCAGGAAAAAAGGGGGTGTAGAAGCCGAAACTGCCTTCAGGCAGCTTCAAGTTTTGGAATTGACACTTACATAACTGATCATACCGGGCCTTACTGAATTTGGCAACTATGTAGGGGTTATGTTTTTCTCATGGATGAACTGTTCTTGAACAATTTCTCCAATGTATTAAGCACAAACAGGCTTTTCTTCAACATCAAGCATGCAGGTCTCCTCTCTCTTTCTCACCCTCTCCTCCCCCCTCCTGACCTCCTAACAACAATTGAAGTTATTGTGGCCACATTGCCTGCGGAGTGGATTCTGTCTAACAACAACAAAAAATATATTTCTGATCACACAGTGCTGTTAAGAATGGGGAAATTGAAGTAAAATCACTTTGGGCTGGGGCACAACCCACACAACTGTGCCAGAGAGGGAACATATGAGGATACTGACCCTGCACTCCCACATTCTACGGGACAGCAATAACCGCAGTCCCTGTGAGGATGAGCAATGCTCTCCTGCACAGGGCTGAAATCCCTGGCAGGGTGGAAGGAATATTGTGGGGTCCCCTCCCACTGTGCACCACACCTGCTGGCAGAGATCATGGACACAGTGCTCTGATGCTCTGTGCCCTGGGACAGAGGGCTGTGTGCTCCCCTGGGGCCAAGGGGCAGAGGGGTCTTGAGGCTGTGCCTTCCCTGCTCAGCAGTACAGCTCTAGCCTTCAGAAGGGAAGGGAAAACCTCTCTTTTCCTAATATCCCAGGATCCAGCAGGCACAGGAGAGGAGGAGTGAAATACCCATGATGTTGTGAGTGTCTGCATATGCTTGACCCACTTCTTGCCTACTGAAGTAGTTTCTGTAGCTCTCACTGTATGAACAGTTGAGACATAAGCAAGGGCTTTCTGAACCCGTGACAGAATGGAAACCATAATTACTGTTAGAGAGAGGACTCCCGGTAAAAAAAATTGCTATGTAGCTACTAGCTATGGTAGGAGGATTAGCAGAAGTGGTACATTCATTTTCCAAACAATGGCATGCAAAGAAATACTAAAAAAAAAAAAATTTTTTTCCGTTTGAAATACTATCAGGAATGTACATTGGAAGAGTACTGATATGTTAACTACTGACTTTTTCTGGATTACTTTGTGAGCTAATCAGAGCTAAGAAACCCCATATATTATATGAGAAATAACACAAACAGTGAAAACCTGATAGTCTCACCCGGAATTTCCTCTCAGACTTTTTTATCCATTGTTTCAATACCCAGTCATGCATGAATGAAATTTTGGACATATGGATGTTCCATTTTGTCTGTAGTCTCTCTGATATTTCTAATTTACTAAATTTTAAAAATTTCTAATTTACTAAATACCTCATAACATAAGATCTATTAATATGAGCTATTGAATGTGATGACTTTACTTCCTGCATTTGTGCTGAGAGCATCATTTAATTTGAAGGCACATCTTGCCCATGCTTTCTGATTCTGGGAAATTAAGTCACTAAGATACTTTTTAACATATGGAAAATCTATTTTACCAAATATTGCAAACATTTTACATAATTGCCTGGTTTCCCGACTTCACTAGAATGCCGGAGAATGGGGACTGCAATCGTTTATTAATTACAGATTAACTGTGGGCTGTCTGTGAGCAGAAACATAAGTATTGAGGTGAGCCCTGAACTGTGCTATTCTAAAATCAGACTCCAAACAGATTTTAAAGTGCCATAGGGCATGACACATCCAAACCCCAGGCTGGCTTGCCTTCAAGCCCCTGGCTTAGCTGTCGTGCTACCACAAAGACAGCCGAGTAGTAAACTGTATCTTCACGCAGTAAATCTTGTGCTTTAAGTGCTAAAGTAATAGAAAAGACTCAAAAAGTAACAGTAGTGAACTAATAAATTGATTATGAGAGATGTTTGGCTAGCCAAGCTACTTAAAACAGAAGCAGCAGGTGTTGCTGTACATTTGAAAACTGGACTATAAATGGGGACGAAATGAAGCACAGCAGCTTTAAAGAACATCTGAAAGCAAAACAAATGCAGGGACACACTTCCTAAAAAAAGCCCCACGCAGTTGTGCTTAAGCAAAACTGTTCCTTGTTGAATAGTGGATATTCCCCATAGGACATTCTAGCAAGATGATGTAAAGTAGTTCGGGTGTGGGAGGCCATACCATGAAGCACAGGAAATAGTTGAAATCTTTTGATATGTTTATAAAGCTAAGTAAATGAGAAATGGCTACAGCTGAGGTTGTCAACCACTTCACAGTCATTTTCTCTGGCAGATGGTCACTTTTTACTGTCAACATTTCCCTGAAACTGCATAAACAAGCAAGGTATGCGGGTACATTCTACAGCTAGTGCTCATGATATGCTCTTAAAGCAAGTTGCTTTTCAGTTTAAATTCTTCCTTTGCTATTCTGCATCTCCTCTCATAGGCTCCTATATACTCCACACACACTTCAAATCTTTATATATGGTGGCTTTTTCTTTCCACTGGTGGGATTTAAAAGCTCTTCACTGTTCAGCACATCCTTTTCAAACAGTCTGCAACACCAACCACGGAAATCTTGGAGGACTCTTCTGGTCTTTTTTTCTGCTATTGTAAAGCTCATTTCCAAATCATTGAAAAAGAGAAGAATTTTTTTTCCTTTCATACCTTTCTCCTTACCTCTCCTTTCCTCTCTCATTCCATCCGTGCCTCCCCTTCCCTTTTTCTTTTATTTTTCCAGTACAAATCCAGCATTCCCCTATAGGATGCCTCAGTGTAGGTAGGTTTGTGCCTACCTCTCCTGTGCATCTGAGTATCTGGTTGCCAAAGAGGCTCTTTGGAGCTTATGGTAGGGGGAGTGATTCAGTTATTTAAGAAAGGTTCAGGATGAGGGCACACTACAACAGAAAATTAGAAGCATCGAGACCCTAACCCAGGAAAACGCTTTCATTCAGTGTTCCCACATTACTCTTGAAACCAGCAAGCTTGAAGCCCAAGCTTAAAGTTAGGGGTTTAAAATCCATACTTCAAGCTGAAGCATGTTTTTTGTTTGTTTGTTTGTTTGTTTGTTTGTTTGTTTGTTTGTTGTGGTCTTTTTTCTCAAACATAGTATAATACCACCGAATTTTTTCTGATTATTAAGAGTGGAAAAAAAAAAAGCACTGACCAAGAGGATGAAAAAGGATGTTTTTCTGCAGTTTATTTTTTTAAAATTTCTCTGTTCACATGTGCTGTTTTAATACAGGGTATTGACAATTCCTATTGCTGGTGCTCTACTGCATCTGTGGTGTGCCCCAGAGTTCTATTCCCCTGATTTCTGAAAGGGCTGAACAGTCCTTCTCCACCTACCCTGGAAGCCTTCTTCATAAGAGAAATGTGGGCGAGCAGGGTACACACACTGATTTTAGCGTGAGAAGAGGACACATCATATTTGTTAAAGGAGACATGCCTTGGTGTAGATTTATTGAGTGCTCTTCAGTCACTAGCCAAAACCCAAAGTCAGTAGCCAGAAAATAAAACTATATCTATTCTAAGAGAATTAATATATACTGTTGCTTTGTTAATATATAGAGGTTGGTGAATGAAAAGCTCAATATGAGCTGGCACTGTGCAGTGTCAGCCCAAAAAGCCAACCATATCCTGGAATGCATCAAAAGAAGCACTGCCAGTAGGTCAAGGGAGGGGACTCTCCCCCTCTATTCTGTTCTCTTGATTCCCCACCTGGAGTAAAGTGTCCAGTTCTGGAGCCCCTCAGCATAAGAAAGGCATGGATGTGCTGGAGTGAGTCCAGAGGAGGGCCGTGGAGATGATCAGAGGGATATAACACCTCCTGAATGACAACAGACTGAGACAGCTGTGGTTGTTCAGCCTGGAGAAGAGAAGGCTCTGAGGAGATCTTATAGGAGGCTGCCAGGATGTGAAAGGAATCCACGGAAAAGCTGAAGACTGACTTTTTACAAGGGCATGTAGTGACAGGATGAGGGGGCACACTTTTTAAGCTGAAAAAAGGTAGCTTTAGATTAGATACTAGGAAGCAACTCTTTACTGTGAGGATGGTGAAACAATAGTACAGGTTGCCCAGCAGAGTTGTGGCTCCCACCTCCCTGGAACAGTTCAAGCCCATGCTGGACGGGACAAGCAGGGGAGGTGGAACTAAATGATTTAGCAAGGTCCCTTCCAATCCAAACCATGCTATGATTCTATAATGGATATTAAAGCAACTACATGTAAAAAGTGCAAAATGGAATTTATGACATAAAAAGGAACATATTTCATAAATGTTAATTTGAGATATTTTAAGCAACACACAATTTAAGCTTAAAGATGATGTGGAATACAAAGGAAAAATTCTTAGGCTGAGTGACATATAACTATTTTTACATAAACAAGTATTGTGATATCCCAAATTAGTTAGCAGTATCTGGTCTCTCCTGTCTGTATTCTATCATCTTCCTAAATTTAACTTACAAGTTAGCCTCTGCTTGTTGATTCCAACATATATGATTGTTGTGGCTGGGAGATAGAAATACGAACAATTTTGTTCTTTAAATTTGAGGAACTTTAGAACTGGTTTAATCACAGAAGTAAGCAGAGAGGGGACATTTTTGATACAAAATTTAGACATGAAAACATTTACTGTTCACTAGAAAAAACAAACAACAAAACCTGCTTTTCTCCATTCAAGTAATTTAATAAACATGAATTCATAATCCCATGTAAGGTAAATGCCATATACATATAATAGAAAATCCCACACAGAACATCTTTACAAGAGCATCTTTCCTGTCTCAGAGCTCATAAGGTAGCTGTAAGCTTGCCCACAGCACACAGCAGCCTTCAGTAAGAGTGTAGAAGACAGGTAACTATTTAGACAATGATATTATTTTTTTATTCTTACCTACATGGATTTCTTACTACCAATGAATCAATAGGGAGCAGATATAATTCTTATCTGAATTATCATTATGTATCTCTGTTCTGCATTTTGATTAGGTTCTGGTTTTAAGTATCACACACACAGTGAAATTTTAGGTATGCCTAGGTAACGGTACTTCAAGTCCCACCTGATAGAAGTGATGAATGATAGAATGATAGAAGAATTACTTATCTAAGAAAATAGCTAAAATTTAGAAATTTTAGAAATTATCTAAAACATATATAAGTGTGTCTGAAAAATAATTTAAAAAAAAAATAATTAGGTATGACTTGCTCAATATGAAAGAAAATTAAAATAACAGCTATTTTACTATACTCTAAAAACTTTTTTCCAAACTTTTCAAAGTAGAATCTAGGCCCTCAAGAGGTAAAACTATTGCAGTGTTACTGAAATTAAAGTTATACAACAGAGACAACCTGGTCTTATGGGTACCAGTGCTACCTTTTACACTACTTGATGTTCATCTACCCTAACCCCAGTATCTGAGACAGTTTCCACCTTAAGCAAGTTGCCATATTTCTGTTTCCTTCCCTTCTCAAACCGTGAAATAGAGATTATTATGCTTTGCTTTGAGAAATGTTTAAAATTCTTAATGGAAGAGGAGTGCTTAAACCAGTATTTTTTTTGGTCCATCTGAAAGCACTTTTTATACTTTTTTTTTATATATATATAATATCT
Organism: Calypte anna; assembly: GCF_003957555.1. NCBI lineage: Eukaryota > Metazoa > Chordata > Aves > Apodiformes > Trochilidae > Calypte > Calypte anna. Next base: position 41,379,339 of record NC_044274.1, on the reverse strand, counting down.
GATTATTGTCAGATCACTCTTAATAAATGCTTATCTCAAAACCTTCTATTTTTCTGCTTATTTTTGAAGGAAGGTTGTGAATTTATTGGTTCAACCTGATTATTGTGGTGAGTATTTGAAATCTTGAGTTCTGCATTTCAGTTGTGTCTGGAAAATGCTTCAGGAATTAACAAGATTGACTGCACTTTTTTTCCCTTTCTTCCTATTTTTTACTATTGGAAAAAAATTATTAAGATTCTTTTCTATAAGAAATTAAAATTCTGGGAGATACCAGATAAATATAAGTGACTAGGTAGTACCCACTTCAACCCAAATACATAAGAGTCTCTCTGTTCTCTTAAATGTAAAAATACAGTTTATGGCAAGTAAGCTAGCCATAATTCATAACACCCAAAAAGAAAGAGACAATTGAGGCTTTCAAATTGTTTTAATTTAGTCTGATGGGCTGTAGGCTTCTAATATATTTTGAAGTTAATATTGCTTGGCAATATAATTAAACATGTCTTTCTTAATTCACTCAGTCAGAATGCGAATTTTGATTTAGCCCTGAAGGGATCAGTTCAGGAAGAAGTTATGCACCTTTGCAATACTCGTAGCATTTCTTAGGAAAGTGTGGAATGCTGCACTAACAAGTACAGCCACAAAGACTCCTTATCTATATATATTAACCCTCCAAGCAAACTCTTCTCTCATATCCCCAACAATACAATATGGAATTCACTTAAGGTGGTTGATATTTACATTGTAGTGAAGTGTGAAAAGCTTGTTTTAAGCATATGTTAGCTTTTGTGAATAAATGTAAACTCTCTGGGGTAAATATCCATGTAATAGTTTTAACTTAAAAATCTAAGAGAATTTTGCAAATAGAATTCAGTCTCCAGTATTATTACCTATCAGTGTATTCACTTGTGAAAATTTGTATCTTGTGCTTATGTGCAGAGTTTCACAGGGTAACTTCTGCAGATCCATTTCATCTGCCAATAAATTGTCCACAGCTTATATATCATAGAATCATAGAATCATAGAATCATAAAATCCTTGGGGTTGGAAGGGACCTCAAAGATCATCTAGTCCAACCCCCCCTGCCAGAGCAGGGCCACCTAGAGCACTTCGCATAGGAACGTGTCCAGGCGGGTTTTGAATGTCTCCAGTGAAGGAGACTCCACGACCCCCCTGGGCAGCCTGTTCCAGGGCTCTGTCACCCTTACAGTAAAAAAATTTTTTCGAATATTCAACTTGAACCTCCTATGCTCCAATTTACATCCATTACCCCTTGTCCTATCACTGGTCACCACTGAGAAAAGCCTAACTCCATCTCCCTGACACTCACCCCTTACATATTTGAAAACATTGATGAGGTCACCCCTCAGTCTCCTTTTCTCCAAACTAAAGAGACCCAGCTCCCTCAGCCTTTCCTCATAAGGGAGATGTTCCACTCCCTTAATCATCTTAGTAGCTCTGCGCTGGACTCTTTCAAGTACTTCCCTGTCCTTCTTGAACTGAGGGGCCCAGAACTGGACACAATACTCCAGGTGCGGCCTCACCAATGCAGAGTAGAGGGGGAGGAGAACCTCTCTTGACCTACTAACCACACCCTTTCTGATGCACCCCAGGATGCCATTGGCCTTCTTGGCCACAAGGGCACATTGCTGGCTCATGGTCATCCTCTTGTCTACCAGGACCCCCAGGTCTCTTTCACCTACACTGCTCTCCAGCAGGTCAGCCCCCAACCTATACTGGGACATCGGGTTGTTCTTCCCCAGATGCAAAACTCTACACTTCCCCTTGTTGAATTTCATCATGTTTCTCTCTGCCCAACTCTCCAGCCTGTCTAAGTCTCTCTGAATGGCAGCACAGCCTTCTGGTGTGTCAGCCACTCCTCCCAGCTTAGTGTCATCAGCAAACTTGCTGAGGGTACATTCTATACCCTCATCCAAGTCGTTGATGAAGATATTGAACAACACCGGTCCCAGTACCGACCCCTGAGGGACTCCACTAGTCACACACCTCCAACCAGATTCTGCCCCATTGACTACAACTCTCTGACTCCTTCCTTTCAACCAGTTCCTGATCCACCTCACTACCTGATCACCAAACCCATACTTGATCAACTTATCTACAAGGATGCTGTGAGAGACGGTGTCAAATGCTTTACTGAAATCAAGATAAACCACATCTACCGCTCTTCCATCATCTATCCACCTAGTAATTTCCTCATAGAAGGCTATGAGGTTAGTCAAACATGATTTACCCTTGATAAAACCATGCTGACTGCTCTTGATGACCCCCATGTCCTTGATATGCCTGGAGATAGTGACAAGAACAAGTTGTTCCATCACCTTTCCAGGGATGGAGGTGAGGCTGACCGGTCTATAGTTACCCGGGTCTTCCTTCTTGCCCTTCTTGTAGACTGGAGTGACATTTGCTATTCTCCAGTCCTCAGGCACCTCTCCTGTTACCCATGACTTACTGAAGATGATGGAGAGTGGCCTAGCAATGACCTCCGCCAGCTCCCTCAGCACCCTTGGATGCATTCCATCTGGACCCATCGACTTATGGATGTCCAGATTACTCAGCTGATCCCTAACCCAATCCTCATCTACCATGTCAAACTCCTCATCTATCTTGACTACTTCTGGGGCTAAATGAATCTGGGGCTCATGCGGAAACCCTGCAGGAGTAAAGACAGAGGCAAAGAAGGCGTTCAGCACCTCTGCCTTCTTTATATCCTCTGTCACCAGGGCTCCCAGCTCATTCCTTAGTGGGCCAATATTGCCTCTAGTGTTAGTTTTGCTAGCTATGTATTTGAAAAAGCCCTTTCTATTATCCTTAACCTGACTTGCAAGGTTAAGTTCCAAGGAGGCCTTAGCTTTCCTAATTGCCTCCCTACATCCTCTGACAACAGTCCTGTATTCCTCCCAAGTGACCAGCCCCCCCTTCCATGATCTGTAGATTTTCCTTTTCCACTTAAGTTTTCCCAGCAGTTCCTTTTTTAACCATGCTGGTCTCCTAGCTCCCTTACTAGATTTCCTAACCATAGGGACGCTCTGATCCTGTGCTTGCAAATAGTGGTCCTTGAATATTGACCAGCTATCTTGAGCCCCTTTATCTCTTAACGCCCTGTCCCATGGGATTTCTCTTAACAGTTGATTGAGGAGGCCAAAGTTTGCCCTGTGGAAGTCCAGGGTTCTGGTCCTACTGGGTATTCTGTTCCTTCCACACAGGATCCTGAACTCTACCATCTCATGATCACTGCAGCCAAGGTTGCCATTGACCACCACTGCTTCAACAAGGCCCTCCTTATTGGTTAGTACAAGATCCAACAGCGCTCCTCTTCTATTTGTCCATGAAGTTGCATTTTTCTATATGGCATATTTGTGATTAAGAAACTGCAAAACATTGGCCAATTTCAGCTATACAAAGTGTTTCCCTTATAAACACAACTCTCGTTGATGCTCCTCAGCAGTTCTTGGTAGACATCAGCAGTTAGGTAACAGCATTGTAAGTTGGAAGGGATCTCAGTATTAGCAGAGATCTGCTGGTGGTTCCACTGTGTGAAAGTACCCTTAATTTAGTATATAACATCTTACCTGGTCATCCAGAGTTTGGATTAGGGTATAGAGTTGTGTGTGTCTTAAATTATTGAATATGTGTGATTTTTTTCTTTCTGCTTAAAAAGGCAGAATTTTTGTTTTCCTTATTTAAGGTACATGTTCACTCTTGCTTCACAAAGGAAATCTGATGTGAGTATTCTCACAGGAAGCCCACAGGTTGTTTCTAAAGGCAAGGGAGCTGCTTTATAATTGTGGTTAAGGGTGAAATGTTCACATGCCTTTGTGAGCCTTAATGCTCTTGTAACATGGAATCCTGGAATAAATACTGTTCCAAATAGACAAATGTCCACATTAGGGAGGCTGAATGTATGAATGAATGATCTCAAGAGGCAAAAGGCTATTTTCCTTTTTAACCACAAGGTATTTTTTAATACAAAACACTATTAGCATTATCCATGGTTTACAGTTCAATTAGAAAGCAGGTAAATGTATAAATCAGCTATAAACTATATAAACCAAACCACACTAGACCAAACCAAGCCACAAAAATTCCTTTTATACAGAAATCAGCATTATAGTGTGTAACAGCTTTTTAATGTCTAATAATACTTTCTGTTAGTACTTAAAAGAATTAATGCCATGTAGGATGATGATACACTCTCTCTTCCAGTGAACTGATTAAAACTTTCATTTGAGTGACTGGCAGTGGTACTATGATGCAGCTAACTGTCTGTGCTTCTGTCCTCCAGACAGGCATCATAAAAGGGTAACTAGAGTAGTGTAGATACTACACTAGGAAGGTAATAATTTTTGATTATGGTATTTCTTTAAAGTACAATAATTTTTTTTATTATTATTTTTTAACAGTTTTTAATTCTTCTGTGAAGCAATATTCAAAGCATACCTACAAATAATTAAGTAAAGATTTTATGTAACAAGATCAGGAATTTCCATTTTGGAATCTGATTTTCTGCCATGTCAAATCTTGGATTATTTACTTCAGTGGAAGTGGGAAGTTTCTTCATTTGAGTGTTTTTCACCGAATCGCTCTTCATGCTTTTTCTATGGTAGCTGAAGTAGCTGGTATAAATCAGACCCATGCTCTTATGAACAGATATTTTTAAATGGTGCTTAGATGTCTTTGTTTGTGAAATGGGCTATATCACAACTCGCAGAACAAGGCCCACGGTGCCTCCCAATGTATTTTTTCCTTAGCCTGGAAAGGAATGGAAGCAGAGTACACTACTGCTGTTTAATGTACTCGTTCCTTGGCATTTTTATTGAGGCTCTCATACAGTGGCAGGGACAGCTTATGTGATGCGAATTGTTTTAAGCTCAAAATAGGTTAAAACAGAGCTCTGGAAACTGCCAGCAATTTTATTTCATTAGTGACGTGTGAAGACATTTTAAAGGGGGCATCCTTTCTCGTATTTTTTGACTGCAAGCTAGAAAAAAGGATAAAACCTGCAAAATGCAGATCTAAAGCCACACCTTCCCTTAATGGGATAATTTAAGTTTGTATTTTGAAAGAGGAAGCAACAGATGCTAGCATTTATGTTTGTGTAAACTAAAACTGAATGCTAATCACTAAAATCTGGGAGTTCATGGAGGCATGATTTTAGTCTGTAGTCAGCTGTCATTTGTGCCAAGGTAACCAGGATATATTTACCATAAACACTTAAGATTCTTTTTCTTTTTTTTTTCTTCAAACTAATGTTTAACTTCTCACAGCCTTTCCATGCACTGGCCTTCCCAAAGCTTGAAGGGTTTTACTTAGAGGTATAAAATTCAGTTAAACCTTAATAAAAATTGGTAAATCAGTAATCAGAGTACTCGTAGCTCTTCATCTATATTTACAAATCTGGCTTGGTAGCACATATTAGCCAAAAGCTATATAGGACAAAAATCACCTGTAGAATAATTTTGGAGTAGCTGTTGATGCTATTTGCCTAACATCAAAGATATCTGAGAAATTCTAAGGCAAAAGATGAAATTCAAAACAGCATGTAACTGAAGTACCTGGTAATGATAGGGTATTATGGTTTGTAAGCATACAACTCTTAAAGCCTTCAGTCAACACAAGAATAAAGTATAAGTCTTAAAAGGAACATATGTTCTAGAAATAACTGTTCTTTCTCTTTGGTTTTTTTTTGGTTTTGTTTTTGTTTTTTTGCTGTTGTTGTTTGTTCATTTGTTGTTTTTTCTGGTGAAGAAAGGAAAAAGTTTGTGAAGCATTTATGAAGGCATCTAGCAGTCTAGTTCTGTAGTGCTCATGAGAGTAGCAGTCATTGCAGCCTGGAGAGCAGCTATTGAGTGAGGTACAGAGCAGGCTGCAGAGTGTTGAAGTTGTGCATGGGTCTCCTCTACTCGGCTTCACAAATGACATAAGTAGTACTGAAAGGTGAGTTCCACCTCCCTTCATACTGACTGTTAAGATGCCTGTAGCACAGGATGAGGAACCCTGACCTGCTGCATATTTTCTCCAGAGCAGGAGTCAGTTTCAGGAGATGTTTGGAATACAAATCTGCAGAACCCTAGGAAAAGCTACTGCTGAGCTTATCTTTCCCACTCCTTGTTTTTGACTATGTAGGCAGGAGCTTCCATGCTAAGCAGCATCACTAGCCTGCTTGGGCTGAGCCTCCATATTCAATGTTGGAAAGATTGGCCATGCATGCTCAAATTTAGCCAACTGTGTGCCCAGGCAGTGCTCATTTCACCTCCTTCTCATCAAACAGCTGGAAACTGGCGCATGCAACCTGTTCCTGATACTTTCTCTACATTACATTTTAGAGCTACAGATTTTTTTTTTTTGGGGGGGGGGTTGCGTTTTTTTGCAATATGTTCTAGTGATTTTTTAGCCTCAGTAACATCTTGTGGCTGTAACATGTTCATCCTCCAGTTTTCAAAAAGTACTTTTTTTTCATCTTGTAAGAGTTCCATTTCAAAAACATTGTGAGAGAAGGTGTTGAGGAAAATTGTTAGTGGCATGGAACTATATACTTGCTCCTTCAGTATCAACAAGCTGGATGAAAGTCTTTAAATATAAACACTGCCTGGAGTTTTATAATGTGTTTTAGCCTGTGGCAAAATGAATGAAATGTGGTAAGAGATTTGCATGCATATACACAGAGAAATGAGCACAGGGACTCATCAGAATTGGGCATGATTTTTTGCATCACAGATGAGAGAGTGTTACTGGCTTTCTCACTGGGCTATGATTACATTTCCACCAGTAGGACTAAGCTTCTCTGACTTCCGAAATTATATTCCTGGTCCAAAGATTATTAGGCTTTCTTGTTTGTCTTCCTTCTGAATTATATTTCTATTCAGTTCTACCAGTCGCTGGCTTTCATGTCCCTATTTACATCAATGTTGTATGGAAGCTGATGTAACTGTACTGATAGCCTGTTCAAATGCCATATGACTGCCATTTGCTGACTCTTCCTAGGTGAGAGGACCCTTGCTTTAGGTTATACAGAGGAGGTGAATGCAATCCAAAAGAAACAGCTGTCCTAAAAGCAGAGAAAGGTAAGCTTTTAAACTGTAATATTTTAAAATACTTCACATTCTAATTATTTTTTTCCTGAAACAAAATATTGGATAAAGGAGTATCAGTCAGTAGAAAGGGAGGTAGCTTTATGGCTAAGATGCTGACAAGTGCCTGGTCAGAGATTGTTCTTCATTGAGTCATCTCCAAATGACTGCTGTTACACTAAAAGGAGAGAATTTTTTTTCCATGCATTGTTCCAGTAAATTCAGTGTGCACCTGCTAATTTTCATAGCGTTCTGCATCAAGCTGTCAGGACACAATGTGGGTTACTGTTGGCTTACTGCTTCCATTTTGTACAAAACATGAAGTGCTAACAAGATTTGTATTTTACTTTACCATTGCATTACAACACTGACATGTGATGTGTTTTTTGGTTCCAAGGGAGATTATAGTAAAGACTGACTAAACATTTCAGGTTGCTTAGTCTTTATGAGCACATGGGCTGTTATAATTACTAGTAAGGAGAAAACTTATTTGTTATTTATGCATGCCATATGCATGCAGTGGTGAATGTAAATGTTTTTACTATGCATACAGTGTGTATGTTAGGTTAAAGGAAGATATTCTATGTTGGAAATTTTTCCATAGAATGGTTGCCTGCCTTCCACACAGACAGCCTAGAGTCTTGAAAGAATTTTGGGCCTGGTTCTGCTTTCACCCAAATGCTGATCAAATGTAATTCTGCAAGAACTTGTTAAATTGTTCAGGCAGAAAAGCATATTAGGGCTCACCCTCATACCTCAGACTGATGTCTGACAGTGAATTCAGCATTGGGGGATGGGAATTAAATGAAAAAAAAAAGATACTGAAACTGGGTGGTTTATGCCACAAAAGTATTTGGTTTCCAATAACTCTGTCAAAAGACAATGGTGCACAGAAAACCATAGAATTTACAAATAATTTATATAATTTTTGGAGATTAAATTATAATCCTGAAACAATCTTCCTGTGCTATAAGAAAATTAAAGCAGATTATGTCTGGGAAAAGCTGTCAAGGAATAACATAAATAATTGTACATTTCTGAAAAATTGATCCATCTTTTGTAAAGAAGGAAGGAATACACAATGAAAAGAAAACAACCCTTTCAAAAAGGCTATTACTCAATGTACCCAAAGTCAATATGTCAGCATAAAACTATGCAGATGACCATGAAGTGATGGGGACTATGCTGGTTTATTTTATATAATAATAGAATCTGATCAATCTAGTCAGTCTGAGAAAATTTTGGAATTTTTGTGAAGCAAGTAGGTTGAAATAGATTGTGTATATTTTGTTAAATCAAATTTGTTTCTATCTGTAACTCTGAGGAAGAACAACCCATTATAGGATTGAAGAGTCTACCTAAGAAACAGACAGTCTGAAAAATATTTTTAGGGTATAGTTGATACTGTGAGCCACTAATCCAATGTCCAGAAGTTTTTATGCAACCATCGGATGTGTCAAAAATGAAAACAACCTGGTGGTGAATTGCTAATATTACAAGTAATGCTGATTAATTTCCTATATCCATAATATATGTCAAACAAGAGAAGGCTCTGAGAAGACACAAATCAGTGATTAAGAAAAGACTAATGGACTCAAATCTACAGAAGTTTTTCAGACACTAAATTAGATAAGGCCATTGTTTGGAGTCCTGTGGCTTGTTTTATACCATAAGTCAGCATACTTGACTGGCGGAGTTGGAAGCTGTATTTGACTTCGAACTTGGGAAGTTGGGAGTTGTACTTGATCTCCCGAGGTCCCTTCCAATCCCTAACACCCTGTGATTCCAGGGACCAGGTTTGAGTTCAAGTAAAACAATGGATACTGTAATAAAACTTCAGTAACATGGTGCTTTGGAAGGATCATCAGATGACAATTCACCACTGTCTGAACACTAAAAATGACACAATTGTATGAAAAGACCTCTAGATTTTAATTTTTTTTTTTAATTAAGCCATAAAGTCTTTGGAATTTAAGGGTTTGGATGATTACTTCTTGCATTTTCCTTCCCTTTCCTTTCCTTCCCAGATAAATTAATCTGTTATATTGCATGTCACTGAAGAATGGATTTTGCTCTAAAATAGGGCCAAATGAGCAGGTTAACAGAAACCACTGGCATGTTTGGTACTGTGGCTGACATTCTAATTTAGAAGGAGGAAGGCCTGTTTTTATGTCTGTTAAAATGAATCTGCATCATGAGCAAAAACTCATAATACTGAAAAGTACCTTATGAAGCAAGTAAGATTGCTTATGTTTTATTTTCAGATAAGACTAAAAAGATATACTTAGTAACTCCAAAAGCTGCATTGCTAAAACATTATGACAGGATGTAAGAATTGCCATTATTTGTTTTAGAATAAATACCAACCCTCTGGAAAGTGTTTTCCAGGTATGCTGTAAGTACACAAAAGTAACAAAAAATGTCCTGGAACTATGATGTTTTAATGAAGGAAAGAAAGAACCAAAGTATGCAAGCAAATACTTCAGCCATGTCAGAGTGTGCCATTTTACTGCAGCAGAAAATGGTTTCTGGGGCTGGAATGTGTGACTGCCTGACAGATCCTGTACCTACAGAGAGTTTCCCATGCCTTTCTACCTTGCAGTCAGGGGGAAATGCATGTACTAGAATACTGAAGTCTGCATCACAGGTGTCTGTTCATAGGTCAACAATAAGGTGAATTTCTTTTTCCACACTCCTTACATAGCATATTCAAAAGCTGCTACCATGTAGTCTGCTCCCATCCCCTTTTCTGAGTCATTAAATAGCTTGAGTAGAGCTGAGGTAGAGGTGACAGTTTTGCTAGCACCTCTCTCTTCCTCCAGCCTTTGAGAGAAGACCGAGAGCTGTAGGTGCAGGATGAAAAATAGAATTCAACCTAACAGATGACAGATTTTATATAGAATTTTAAATTTCCTCGGATGGTTGTACGCTGATCTATGTTAAAGGATATTATCAGGTAATTTTGAGTCCTTGATTTTGTCCATGACTTTAGGTTTATAAGCTATCTGACATCAAAGTCTGAATTCACAAGTCAAGAAAGCAAGAAAGTTGGAACTACCCTGAGTTGAGGCACTCCTTACTCTAGACATTACCACATGTTTTGGCAGCACTGTTGACTTCCAATTCTGGGGCTTCCTGATTTGGAAAAGGAAATATCTTCCAAAAAGTATAGATCTGTGAAAATTTGTAGTCCTACTAAATGCAGTCTGAAAGCTAAACTCAGTACATTATGTGTGACTGCTTCCTGATTAGATTGCAAGTCTAGAGACTTCTAAGCTACAGATCAGGTGCTAAGGGAATCAGAAATAGCTTCTACAATGGTCTGCCTCTTCCACAGATTTTACATATCTCAATGTTTTAAGTATCTCCTGCATATCCTTAGGGACTAGCAGATGGTAAATCATTTGGGAAGGTCTTTAAATACTCCATGACAATTTCAACAACTTTTTATTGTTATTAATCCTAGATCTTGTATAGCTAGTTAAGCCTCACCCAGAAAGCCTCACCCAACAGAGTTTATATGTGTTATTATACTTTGGAATGTTAAGTGTTTTAGATGCAGTCTCTACTGGGAGCTCTTATATAAAGAACAGGTTTTCTTCCATGAAGCAAGCAAGTATTCAGAACGTACACACCCCCCCAAAAAGAATCCTGAATTTGTGTTGTATTGTTTAACTTAACAGTTAGTGATGTCATTTTTTTATAAGTTAAGAAAAACAAATGCTGTCACATTCTTAGTATTGAACAAGCCAAAATCAAGAGATTAAGTGTTCCAAACACTTAAACATTTCATCCAATCAGTTAGTTCAGTCTGGCTTCCCTGTCTCTGAACTGCTTCCAGTAAACTATGGATTTAAATATAAAAAGATACATAAAGATAAAACCATTGATAAGTTTCTACTACTGCACAGACATAATGTTCCTTTCATACGAAGTAATTTTAATGTTTAGATTTACATATGAACTCTTTGTTCTTTTCCTATGCTGATTCATGGATTTATGTGACACTTTTTTACAAGATTATGAAGAAATCTGACTCTGAAGACTCTGCAAGACCACCTCTGCAATAATCAGGTGTTTGCCAAATGTGTATCTCCAAAGACGGATCACAATGAGAAGCAGAGCAGTGAGGGTTAACCGGCAATTGTATGTTTACATGGCAATAGGTGAAACTGTATTAATGCATGCAAACAGAAAAAAAAAATGCAATCCTTGTTTAGTTTAGGAAATGGAAAATGACAAGTGAAAAAGAGATGGGAGAAGAGAGGAAAGGAGAGGAGAGGGCAGGGTAAGGGAATGAAGTTGCAGATGTTCTGCTTCACTGTTCTTACTTTTGGTTGTGAGGCAGAGTCCTAGAATTCAAATCCTTTTCAGCTTCACAGTCTGGGGTGGAAATACACTACCATAATTGCATGCTCTAAGGAAAAATACTAAACTTTTCAAGAATGGGAACTTTAGCTTGCTAACAAATTTTAAACATTGCTGTTTTCAGCATAAAATTATAACCAGTAGTTATCATTTATTATCTTCCACAGTCCAAGTTGAAGTAATACCAGATATTAACTATAAAGAAAAAAAAAATGCTATCTACTGATTACTGATTTTGAATAATATGTAGTAAAAACTGTAGATTAAAAGGAATATGAAGATACTCATGTGATGTACTTCACTCAACATGAACATGAGCTAAGACTACCTGTGGGACAGAAACTGTCAAGCAAGCTGAAAATCATTGTATCTGTGGCAAACAATGGGGGAAAAGAAAGAAAAACTAATACAAATATTTTCTGTATTCTTTGAAAAGCACTAGGGCTCTTCACTGCCTGCAATGAGAAGCAGTGAAATGAGGGAATGAAGAGCTTGTGAGACACCTGATGGCTCTCACATTCAGAACCCCCCAACCATCTAAGCAGGAACAAAGTATCAGAACAATTTTCAATATCTGTCAAAGAATTGTGTACTTACCACACAAATTTCTCCTGCAAGTTCTATTTATGCAAGCACCCAAGAGGAAACTGTCACTGTCTAAATGGAAGTGTGCAGCTCCATCCCCCCATAGTTTCTAAGGTGCTGAAAAAACTGGGCAGAAATAGTGGGAGCACTGAGACATCACTACATTAGTACAGAGGATCATCTTGGCCAAACATGCTGTGTAATTCAGAGAATGATGTAGAAAAATGCCTGAAGCCTCAGGTGTTCAGTTTAACATCACCTTACCATGTATTGTATCTGCTCAGAGGCTCTACTCTAGAATTTAGAGCTGCAAGTCTGTGTATAGAAATGCATTTCCATTTATGCTGGAAATAAACAAGTTATTTGGGAAACAGAACAAGACACAAAACAATTTAATCTTGTAATACCATGGCAATGTTGCTGGGAGGAAAAAGGTAGACTTTTAAAATGTGTACCCTGCCTCCATTTTAAATGTGGAGAAAAGTTTATCCTTGCTGAGCATATTATTTGCTTTTTTCTGCCTAATGCTAAAAGTTACTTCAAAGCTGTCAACCTGAACAGGAGAGCTATTCCTTAGGAAATCTCCTTATGTACATTCCCTTCCTACACAGGAGGTCTTGACCCCTCCTTAGATCTTAAAAGATCTTAAATGTTTGTAGGATCCCTGAGCTGATGAAAGTGTAGATTTGATATCTCGTGCCTGGTAATTTTGTTGTGAGTCTCATGAAAGAACAGGAAACATACTTTTCTAAGTTCTGTTAAGATCTGTGGTTAAAAATAGTATTGTCAATAGTCTTCATATCCATTTGATGTGGAAGACGCATCCAGAAAGCTATTTCCCCCTACACACATACTCATTAAAGAATAACTCTTTTGTTATTCTAGACACATATGTAAGAGAAAGAACAATTTTTATTTTATTTTTAAGTCACTGCTACACAACAATGGTACACTTTCCATATTAAAAGAGCATAAAATCACTGGTAGCTAGAAATTAAGCATAAAAATAGAGAAGCCTTACATTTTCTATGCTAATAACACAAGATTTATAATGTAAATAGTAGCAACGGTCAATAAAACATTTCCTAACAATTAACATATAGCTTGGTTATAAGCTGTGTGTTAACATATCTTATAACCCTCAGGCCCTTCAGACAGTTGTAAATGCCAGGAACTATCCTACTTATTTCTTGAAAGATAAGTGTAATTTGCAACATGAACCTTATAAATAGCTTGCTTCTGACAAATTGGATGTCATGCTTTGTTAAGCCAAATTGTGTTTGTTGAATCATGCAACATTTATGACTTATTTTAGAGCCCACTACTCCATGCATACAGGAGCCTTAACCTCTATAATTACATGCTAAAAAACCACAAAAAACAAACAAAAAAGCCCCACTGCAAAATGTCTACGTATTTCCCCAACTCTATATCTTTAGAAAGAAAATAAAAAAATCCCAAAACCTCATCTGTCATACATATTCATAGATTATTTCTAGGTGTACTTGAATAAGCAAGCACTTTTCAATTTAAGCTGCTGTGCTTTATGCAGCTATACATGAAAGACTATTTCTAAAATCTTAACTATAGCACTTCTGTTTGTTGTAAAAATAACAGGTTGCGGACAGTTATCAGATGAATTATACATCTCAATATAAAAGAGCCGTTATGATTTCATGTGCAGATCTGAGCCTTAAACTCAACATATCTTCTCTTTCCAGGCCCAAAGCTTTCTCAACAATGCTGACATAATGCAAAAAAGATGAAAAATATGGCAGTCTTTAGGCCATGCTCATACTGCTTCATCACCATACAGTTATGTTTAGGATTCCTGTATGATTTATTTGGCTCTTCAATGAGGTGTGCATTTTCCAGGGATAATCCAAGTATGTAAATACATGTGCCCAGGTGTAACGGGAGCATTTGAGTAGGCTCATGGTAGGAGATTCAGAAATGTGTGACATCACAATACATTTTCATTGGGGTTTTGCAAGAGACTTACAGAGCCTTTCACAAGGAGCCAGCACGACTTTGGCCAGCTTGATGTTTTGGTTTGATTACCACAGCTTGTGTTTTGACTGTTCTATTAGCAGATGCTGGAGTTGCAGAGACTAACCAACATCTCTTATCCAAGCATCTCCAGCTGTATCAAGGGTCTTTGGTCCCCCTGCCAACCACCTGCAGCCTTTAACTCCAGGCGGATATGAGCAGCAAGTGTCACGTATCCTAGAAATGCTCATAAACTTGGTAGGCAGGCACATCAGAGAAAGCAGAACAGTGTACCAGGGCTGGAGGGGACTCCTCTGTGCCTGATAAGCCTGCCTGCCTTAGGCTTGCCGCTGCGTCCCACCCTTGCCTATGTGTCCCGTTCCTGCATTAGCAACCCTTACCTGCCTTTGTGCCGTGTACCTGCCTGCCTCACCTTGAAGCCTTGCCCTTGCCTGCATGTCCTGTGCCTGCCTGGCTGCCCCGTGCCTGCCCGCTCCCTCCCCAAACACCTCATCCTCTCCATGTCTGTCTGTGCATCCCACCTTTGCCCCTGCACCCCGTCCTTGCCCGTGCGCCCTATACCCGCATCCGCGGCCTGCGCCTCCGCACCCTCCGAGGTGCCCGCTCCGTCCCTGTCCCGGGGGAGCCCCGCGGGAGGCGGTGGCGGGCGGGGGCGGACCGGCAGCAGCAGCGGCGGCAGCGGCGGCGGCTCCCCGCCTCCCTTCCCGCCGCCCGGCAGCGGGGGGCCGCGCCCCCGCGCACCTCCCTGCCCTGCGGGGCCCGGAGCACTGTGCACCCCGCGCAGCTCGCAGAGGCGCGCGAGGGCGGCCGCCGGGCAGGCGCGGAGCGGAGAGGAGCGGAGGAGCGGGCGGTTCGCGGTGCACCGGGCCGGAGCGCAGCGGGAGGAGGATGGCCGCGGCGGCGGGGCAGCACCGGGGCACTGCCGCCGCCCCGCTCGCCCTCGCCCTGGGGCTCCTCGCCGTCGCGCAGGTAAGGGAACCCGGGGGCTCAGCCGTCGCCCCGGTGCACAGCGCCGGGCCGGGGCTCCCCTGCTTCGGGGGGTTGGCGGGAGCTCCGCGGGGCGCGGCGGCGATCCGCACCTGCGGTCGCCGGGATGGTCCCGTTCCCGGGCTGGGCTTGGGAGCGCTGCCCCGTCCGGCGGCGCGGCTCCTCCCCAGCCGGCAGGTAGCTGCCCGCAGCCACTGCCCGGCACGGAGTGCTGGAGAGAGGCTTTGCGGCCGTGTTTGCCGAGCGGATGGCTCCTGGAGTCTGCGCCAGGCTGGTTTTACAGAGAGTACTCTGGAAAAGGGGATGGGAGTGTCTTTATTGGAAAAGTTACGGTACTCCTGCCTAGTAGTTGCTGAATGTCGTAGGGTGAGGTTCTCAGCTTCCTTCGGAGGGTGCAAATACTGACCAAGATGCAGAGCAGCTCAGGGAGTCCCAGGAATGCTTTTCTCAGGCGGGTGTTTCGCCCTGAAAGCAGAGGGCTAAGCTGGGCTGTATCATTGCATTTCCCTCGGGTATAATTTTACATCCTCTAACATGCTTTACAGGTATTTTTCTGTGCTGAGTCATCAGTTTGCTGTTGCTCAGCTTTTATTCCAAAATCTAACCAAGGGTTTAAAAAAAAAAAAAAAAAAAAAAGTGCCTCTTGATGATGCCCAGTCAGTTTGCTGGAGGAGACAATAAACGGACTCACTTTCAGCTTTGTATGTGCCTTAAAGAAAAGCAAGTGTGAACATGGCTCTCCTAAATCACAACCTACCTCCCACATTTTTTTTCCTTAAATTTTGAAGTAGTAGCACATTTGCAGTAAATGTTGTGACCTTTTTGTGTTTAGAACATTATATCAACTTAACCCTCTCAAGAAAAATAAAATATCTTAAGAATTAAAAATAGTACCAAGTCACTTGGAATAATCATAGAAACTTTATTCTTTGAGTAACTTCAAGCTACTGCTGAATAGGACATTTCTGCTTCCCTCCTGTGCTTCTGACCTTGTGTTCTCTCCTCCCTTGAACCTCTGTGGTGACTTTACCTCCATGAGCAGGTTAGCCTGGTTATCTTAGGAAAACAATTAATTTTGATAAAGAAAATTTATGTTAGGCTACTTTGCCTTCTGTTGTATCACTCCTGGGAGAAGGTGATGTAAAAGCACAGTGCGAGGCTGTGGAAGATGAGGTGTGATGCCAGCCTACATCTACAGGGATGTGATTAAGACTGGATCATGAGTGTGACACTGGAAAAGTTGTTGACAAAAGTCTTCAGTGTGCAGTGGTAGCACTGAAGTGCCTGAAGAGTGCACAAGCTGGCCTGTAGAGACCAACATTTGATGAGATCTGTTTCTGATAAAGGCCACTAGAGCCACAATAGCTGTGATCCTGCAAATGAAAACTTATCTGTCTCAACCTTTAACCTTGCTACCAACTCTGTTTCCAGGACTGAAACAGAGCTGATCTCCCCTGATGCTCAGAGTCATTCCCACTTATCCTGGCCCTGTGCACCTGCTTGCCTTCTTTCTTGTGAGCAGTTCATCTTTGTTGGGAATTACTTCTTATTTACATGCAAATACAGAATATTCAAGCTTACTTTTGAAAAAGTGTGGAGGGAGTGAACTGCAGTAGAGTGGCCTGGGAGCTGGAGCAGTCCAGCAGTTTAGTTTCCTTTGGCTTTTATACTAGATAGTTAGTTACATGAATTTCATTTTACAGTTATTGAGATAGTGTTACTCTTCAAATAGAAGAGTTTGGCTCTGCCTCCTGCCTCCAGTCTCAAATTTACACAGTAATAATGTGAATAAAATCAGTTGTCCTCATGGACAGCTTTTGCTAGGGTCAAGAACATAATCAGCCTGGGAAGCATCCTGTTGTTTTTCTAGCATTTTTAATGTGAGATAGTGGAATAAGTGGGGATTATATCATGCTTTACTTAGCAGTCCCAGGTATGTCTGTGTATTACAAAGATTTTAAAAATTCTGCAGTGCTGTATTATATAAATCTAAATTTTAGATTAAATTATAACGAAAAACTGTTGTTTTCATGTATGACCATGAATTTAGGACTTGAATGCTATTTGCATACTGTAATAAAAAGGCACACACAAAACCTTCTGCTCTTTGCTTTCTTTTTAAGGAGAAGAAAACTGATTTGTCAGATTTTATCTTATTATTATTACTGCTTTGTAAGTCTTTTGGGAACTAGACCAAATTTGATATTTTAATTAGTAATGAATATTATCTATTAGATAATTATAGATAATAGTTATAGATCTGAACTCTATTTTCAAGTTGCATTTTGGAATTATATGCTAGTTTCCCAGCGATGACTTGTGCTCGTACTGCATCCTCAGGAATTTCAATTTCCTTTTTCTTTTGCATAGCTTTGACAGGGAATATTGTGTCACCATTTCTTTATAATTTTGTTCTCCTTTAGGTCTATGAAGTATGTACTGGGTTTTAGTGAAACTTCTCAGAGGGATTCTTTGCACAGAGCATTTTTTTTAAATTGCTGCTGCAAATTTTAAAAATGTAGACTTTATGTAGAAGCTTTGTGGATAAATGCAGGCATTTTGACATGCATTTTGTATGCTAACTGAATATCAGCAGGTTTTGGTCTGGGAGTAGTGAAGGAAATGTAGACCACTTATAAATCAAATTTTTATGCTTATCAATTGTACTAGACTTTTTGTGCCTCATATTTGCTATATCCTACTAAATTGTATATTTAAATAGGGTGGTTGCTAGAGTCTTTCTGTTTTTATGTCCAACAGACTTGTTACAGGGTGGAAGGGAGTGAAGGGCGAGTATTATGTGTACTAGAAAATAGTTCATATGGAGAAGAAAACATCCTTCTAAAGTCTTGCATGTAGTGACACAACAGTAAATCGTATCAAGCACCTACCTTTATTTCTGACAAAATACTTAGCAAGTACAATCCACTTAGTTTTGTGCCACTTTCCAGAGAAGACTGTAACTTTTTCTTCTACTGAATGAAGCTGAAAACAAAGGAGATCAAAACTACTGAAAGTAAGAATATGCTCACAATCTGTACATTTGAAAAAGTGACCATGTTACAGTTAAAAGGTAAATACCTCATTCTGGAAGCATGTCAGATGTCACTGTAGAAAAGAATGAGACAAGGAAAAAAAATAGAATTTAAGTAATAAATTCACAGTTCAACAAGTCAGCCAGCACTAAAATATCACCATGCCCCTACCTACTTTTTTTCATGTAGAATCATCTTGAAAGCAGTTGGTATGCTTCAAAATTTTGAAGAGTGTTTTCTGTGTGGATCTTTGTAGTATTGCTGGCAGTGTTAGAGTTGAGCAAACTCAAGCAAATTCCATTTTGCTGTGGAAGGCTTAAATAAGCTTTTGTTACCTTAAAGACTGGAGTTTCCTTTTAAGCTTTGTAGTAGGCGAATCAGTTTCTTAGCTGAATTTTCAGCTGAAGCCATGAAGCTGCAGGAAGGTGTATTCTTCTGAATTATCATCTGTCATATCATTGAAGTTCCTGTTGCTTCAAAGAATAAGATTCCCTCTCCTTTTCTAGTGAGAATCACAGGCTGGTTGAGGTTGGCAGGAAGAGGTTATGTTGTCCAATCACCCCTGCTCTTGGAGTATCGCTTAGAACTAGTTTTCCAGGATCATGTAAAGATGGCTTTTGAATAACGTCAGGGCTGGAAACTCTACCATTGTTCTGGGCAGCCTCTACCAGTGTTCAGTCACCTCAAAGAAAAAAAAAAGTTTCCTGGTGTTCAGAGGGCATCTCCTATGTTTGTCTGCACCCATTGCCTCTGGTCTTGTCACTGGGCACCACTAAAAAGAGCCTGGTTCCATCTTCTTTGCACCCTCCCTTCAGATATTCACATATATTAAGAAGACCCCCCTGAGCTTGCTCTTCTTCAGGATGGATAGTCCATCTCAGCCTTCCCTCATAAGGAAGGGGACCCAGTTCCCACATCATCTTTGTGCCACTTCATTGGATTCTGTCACTATTTGAGCAGAAGGAACTAAAGAAGGAGGGCTTTCAGACCCTGAGAGTAGCAGAATACAGAGGGGTCTATTCCCTCCCATTCCCTGCCCATACTCTATCAAGGTCAGCCAGACCAGACCCTCTCTTTTTCCCAGTCCTGTTGTTCTCCTGTGCTCCTGTACCCCCAGCTCATCACGTGCTCTTCAGAATCCACATCCATCAGGTTCTGGGAAGAGCTGTGCAGCCCTCTCCTGAGTCTGTCCTGCTGCAAAGGACCCCGTGGACATCAAGATTGAGTTGGGTTTTGGCCCGCCCAAACTGCTAAGCTGTGACAGACTTTCTCTAGTATGTCTCTCTCTTTTGTACTGTGGAGCCCAGAACTGGATGCAGAACTCCAGCCTGGCCTCATCAGTTTTGAGCAAAGGGGAAGGATCACTTCCCTTGAAATGCTGGCAGTGCTTTGTTGAGTTCAGCAAGGATGCCATTTGCCTTCTTTGTCATGAGAAAACAGCACTGACTCATGGTCCAACCAACTTTCTGTCAAGCAGCTGTGTCCCTGCCCCATCTTTTTCTGCAGAGCTGCTATTTACTTACTAATTTGGTGAAGAGACTTTGGGCTAGCTTTTTTCACCATGGTGACTTCAACCAAATGTTTTTAGGAAAATTTCCTGCGAAGTTGTAGAGCCATTTCTGAGAATACAGGGGTATGGAGAAATATGTAATTTGAAGAACTTCTAATGGCCTTTTTTCATGAAAGCCTTAAGTGCTCTTAGTTTATTTGGGAGGAAGACTTGACAGTTTAGCAAGAGGGAGGCCTTGCGCTCAAGATGTGTATTGCTGAAATCATGCAATTAAGACTAAGTTTTCACAAGTTACAGGTCTCTGAACATTTATAGCTTGCAGGTCACTAGGTATTTAGGCTGTCAGCATTTTCATACATTTTCACAGGCCATATGTGATTATGTGCATGTCAGGAGAAGTCGTATTTCCTCTTCTGTCGAACAAGACAAAGTCAGATTATTCATAAACTGATACCACATCTGGATCCTAAAATTATGTTTTCATCTGGACCTGCTGTGCAAGGTGGGGTGAATGTAAGATTTTTGATACCCAAATGCAGGTGAAAAAAGAGTTAAAGTAGGTTAGTAGATAAACACAAGGAATGGGAATATTTTAGCACTGGTCTGATTGTACAGCTTCTAACAAGTTTATGATCTGACAGTACTACTTGTTGCTCTATTCTGTGATGCCAATAAACAACTCTTCTGTAATAGCTTTTGCTGTCATAAGATGAAGGGAAAAGAGGGAATCAAACTATACTTCTGTGGTGACTGTCTGGCTTTATATTTTTTCCTCTTCTTCTAGACCTGTATGCCAAATGTCAGACTCAAAAATAGTGCCCTGTTTGTGAGTATTAATAGCAGTAATTAATAGCAGTAATTGGTTTGATATAGGAATAATAAAGCAAGGTACACATACTCTGTTTTTAATGAATGATGGCAGAACTGATGGGTGAGCATATCTTTAAAAAGTGGAGGAACAATTTTTTATAATCTATTTTAGATTACCAGTATCATGTTCCAGTCTCATGTCCCTTTAAATTTTCCTAATAAAAATGCAACCTGTGCATTAAAATGGATTTCTCTTCTTGGTCTAGAAGTTCACATTGAGTACATGAAGTAGATACTGCTAGAGTTTTATGGAAACATCAGAGGATGTAAATGATTTCTGCTAGGTGTTGCAGCGATTAAGGGATTCTATGTGGTTATTAGATAAGCATGTGTTTTGTGACCAAAACCATAATAAACATGATGAAATCTGCTAATGAGAGACTGTATGATGAGTAGATGAGCAAGTCAATAGCTGGATTTAGTATACACAGTATTCCCTGTCTGATCTCATTTCTGTATTTTACATCTTCCTGTAATAGTTTAAGGACATGGGTACGTGTTACCACTGTGCATTTAAGTCACTTTTTACCCTAAAAATGCAGTTATGTCCCAGCTGCAAACAAGATGTACCTGTTTTAGTAAGCAATGTAACAGCAATGTTACATGTAGTTTACAACACTTGGTGGATAGTGCCATGTGCAACTGAGTCATGCCCTTATTAAATTTAATTAAACTCTTTAGACTTTTCATTCTTAAGGATATGCATTTTGTATGCCTTCTGAGAGAAATGTGCAGTCAGCGTAATTTTTGAACATGTATGTACAAGGAAAGTTTCCAAGAGGAGGAGAAATGGAAAGAGACAATTCAAGACCTTTGGGAAATATATTAAGTGGAGCTGTACTAGGTACCTTGGGATAAACTGTGGGATGAAATGATTACTAGTCTTGTTTGACACAAAATTACATTTTCAAACAGGAGAGGAAAAAAAATAAGCAGAGAAAAAAAGAAATTTCTTAATTTGGACTGAACATACAAGGAAAATCAGATTTTAACACCGAGTTCTGCTGCATAAGACAAAGCCCGGTTCTTTAAGCATGTTGGTCTACTGGGTGAACAAGAACAGTATTATTTGTGCTGCTTACACACCAATTTGGGACTGATGTGGGAATGGAGTGGGTGATCCAGCAGAACTGTCCCATCTCAGCCAATAATTTCCATCAGAGGAATTAAACAAAACCTATTCTTGCATCCATGCTTCAGTTTGTTCATAGTACTGTATGGCTAGGTGCCATAAATAATGACTGCATTACATCAGTCCCAGATAGGGAGTGTTGTTTGATACTGTTACTTTTGACTCAACCAAGTGTTTCCAGAATTTTCATCTGTACAAATAGATATTTTTAAACTGACCCCATATATGTCAGTTCTTTCAATTAGGTATTTAGTAATGGAAGAGTGGATTTATATAAAACTGCCAGTAATTGTTTCATTTAGCTTTGTTTTGACTCATGGAGTAGACTCGCATCTGTGTTGCATTGAATGGAAAGACCTGCTTGTGGATTTTGTCATAATTACAATAATAGTGCCACTCTCTGTGTTGTTCAGGTGGGCTGTGGAAACCATTTTTCTTTGGGCTGCACGTGTTTTTTGATTCTATGTAGAACTGATATGTGGGAAAGAATGCGTAAGAATGACAGTACTGTGCAACAGATAAAAACTGCTCCTGTCTGCTGCAGGTTTATTTTCTTTTATTTCATTATATTTTATTTTCAAAATTTTATTTATTTATTTAATAATTTTCTTACTTCAGAGGACGTATAGGGAAGCCAGACTCATCCTGATTTACACAAACTCCCAAAGAAATAACTGAGCAACGTCTGCACTGAAAAACACCCCTTCCTCTTTGCCATGGGATTGACTTAGCTATGTTGTAATAGGGAGGTAGAAACAAAGAAGGGAAGATTTTTTTCTTAACACATGAATGACATACAAAATTTTTTTTTCAATTTCAGAAAATTTGATACTTGAATATTTAAATTTTTTCCATTGGCTAGAGAATTAAGGAAAGGTCAGAGCTGAATGTCTCAGTGATTTTGCTTGACTAATGTTTCAGAAAAATGCACATTTGTAAAAACTACTCTTTTTTTCAAAGAAAAAATAACTGCTTCATAGTAATAGGCAGTGTCAGTAATCTCATGGCAATTTTCTATGGTAGGCTGGTGCATAGGACCATTTTTTAGAGAAAACAGTTTTCTCCAAAGTTTTATTAGAAAGTGCTCATTTTGATATCTGACATTTAAACATCTGTATGTTTCAGTGAGAAAAAGTCATCTTTGCAAAATCTCCAACAAAAACAAAAAAAAGGTGTGCCAGTGCAAAAGACAAAAATCAATTTCCACATACAGTAACAGATGTGTTCCTGCTGAAATGTGTTTGCGTTGCGTGTTTGTAACTTTGGTTGTAAGTGATCCCAGTGAACCAAGGAAATAAGTCATATGAATCAGATATGTGTCTGCAAATGTGGAGACTGTCTGAACAGTCCTCAAAAAGGCAACAACACTTCTGTGATTGGTACATTCTCCCCCACTGCACTTTACTTCTAACCCTTAGCTTGAAGATAATGGCACCGGATATTGCATCTAAAGGCTTATTATGAGCACTGTCACTGAAGCATAAGACTTCACCTGTGATTTGTACAGCAGCTTTTCAAATTCTGTTTAGTGGAAGACTGCTGCCAAGAGTTAAACTCTTGAAATCTACTAGGAGAGTAGATAAATTACCTGCAACTTTCTGTGCTGTATTATGATTAATTGAAGATGGTGTTTATCCTGGAGGTGAGTGATTTTCAAATTTTGAAAGTAACCTTTTTTTCTTTTTTTTTTTTTTCCTTTTATTTTTTTTAATTTTTAAAAATTTATTTTATTTTTTATTTTAACGTTACATTTAACGACCTGTCTACAAACATACTTTTGTAGAAACTATCCTTCTTAGGGTTAAATTCTCAGAGATGCTAACTATTTTTGCTGAGTCTTTATGAAGAAGCATTTCTGAAGATTAAAGAGCTAAGTGGGTTAGAAACTTTGACTTTCATTGGAATATTTATGCTGGTGTTTAGATTCCTAGTGAAGTTGATTTTACACACAAGTGAGTTCTCTGTTTTCTTTCTAAATTCTGTATTTTAATGTTGTATAGTTCATATATGCTTAAGCGTTTTCATTAGCTAACAAAATATATGCTTATCCTGTAGTTCTTTACACGAATAAGCTGTTATTAGAGTTTTGCACCTATACACCCATACATGCAGATGTGGGGCAAAGGCAGATGTCATTAAAAAAAATCCCTTCTATATATGAAACCAAGTCACTCTCATTACCTTAGCATTCAGTTAACAGAGAGTAAAGAGATGCGTTTTACTGTGTGATTTTGAATACAGATTATGCAGTACCAAAAATGTTCTGAGTGTGAAGTAAACGTAACTGTGATCTGTAATTAATAAAAGTTGCACACGAATGGGAAGGAATTCTGTTTTTCTTTTAATCTAGAAGCTTGTGTTGTGTTTCTTTTTATGAGAAAAATGTTTCTGCCTTCTCAAAGACCAGGAAATAGCTGTATCTTTGCATTGTGTGTTTGTTTTTTGGGATTTTTTGTTTTGGTTTGGGATTTTTTGTGGGGCTTTTTTTGTTTGTTTGGTTGGTTGGTTTGGTTTCATTTTGGTTTTGAGTTTGTTTTGTTTTCTGGATTTAAACCAGTCTGAAACAGTGTGGTTGTAGAATACACACATCTTCAGTGTCAAATTTAAAATATGTCTCCCCTGGGTTAATCACAGTGAGATTGTGGTGTAGAAAGGATTTATTATTTGATGAATGTCTTTTTTCAAGGCGGTTGAGTGTGGGGGTTACCTGACTGCCATGAACTTGTAGTAAAAAATGGAAACCTAGCTTAATCTTCGTATTATGATAACTGAGGAATCTACTAGACACTGAACAGCCACAGAGGGAAGAATGTTTTTATCTGCTAGAAAAGACACATGAGGGAAAGAAACAGAAAAACTTGATGCCTGGTTGCTCTTCAGTGGGAGAAATACAGCAGAATATATCAGACAACCGGAAGTTTCTGCACTTCACTTGACTGAATGGCCTGAGGCAGTCAGGGGAAAGCAAGCTGAAAAGCGATGTGCTTAACATTTCAGATAGATAATATATAAAATCAGCTGCACCCTAACAGTGGGAAAATAGCCTTACCATATTTATATAGCAATACAAACTCTACAAAATTATTAAACTTGCTGCTAAAAGAAAATGTTGAGAAAAGTTTTTACAGCTATAGTTGAACAGTGAAACTGTACCATGTTTTTTTGTTACTGGGATTGAATTGTGTCCATCATTCAGTGAATAAAGTTAAGCTAAAGAACAGGGGATGGAAAATTATACTTTTGCTTTTAATTTCTTACTTTCTACTCTCTTAAAATCTTTGATCTGTCGCATAGAAAAAAATGGGGATCCTTTCCATGTGGGGAAGTAATTTTGCAGGATTGCCATTCAGAGTGACCTTGATGGCCTGTAGGTAGGTCCATGTGAACAGCAAAGTATAAGTCCAAGTGCAAGGTCCTGCACATAGGTTAGGGTGATTACAAACATCAGCAGCCTTGCAGAGAAGGACTCAGGGTACTGGTGAATGCAAAGCTGAGTAAGAGGTGGCTATGTGTGCTTGAAGACCCAATGCCAATATGGAATGCATCAAAACGAGTGTGATCAGCAGGTGATTCTTTCCCTTTACTTCACTCCTGTGAGACCCCACCTGGATTAATGTGTCCATCTCTGGGGTCCCCAGCATAGGGAAGGTATGGACATGTTTGACTGTGTCCAGAGGAAGGTAATGAATATGATCAGAGGAATATAACACCTCCTGTACAAGTACAGGTTGAGAGTGGAGGTCTTTCAGTCTGGAGGAGAGAAGTCTGGGAAGACATTATAGCAGCCTTCCCAGACATGAGGGGGACCACAGGAAATTTGGAGATGGAGTTTTTACAAGGGCATGTGGGGACAGGACAAGGGGTAATGACTTGTAACTGGAAGATGGTAGATTTAAGTTAGGTTTTAGGAAACAATTCTTTACTGTGAGTATGGTGAGAGACTGGCACAGGCTGTCCAGTGATGTTGTGGCTGTCCCCTCCCTGGAAGTGTTCAAGGACAGATTGGATGGGGCTTTGAGCAACCAGGTCTAGTGTGAGGTGTCAAGGAAATGTTAAAAGTGTCATGTTTCAAGGAAAAGTAAGAAGGGAGAGGGGAGAAGCCAGCAATCTAATTTGGTATAGTAACTTTAATTTCCTAAATTTTAACCCTCTCCACCCTTACTAGAGGCAAAATTCTCTGTTCTCCCACAGTTACAAATCCCGTTGTGGAAAGAGCTTACCTGAATTCTAGAGAATAAGGGTAATAGCAAAAGAAATGGTACACCAGTCTGCTTCCCAGAAAATGTGTTAAATAGAAGAGGGGGTTAAGATGGCACGATATGTTGCTAATACATAGGTAACTACAATAGTCTTCCAACATGCTTCATTCTCTCCTAATGGAAATGAACTTTGGTTGTCACCCTGTGAGGAAGATACTGCTTGTTTGTTCCTATTCTGAAAAGAGAAACAGGGCATCCCAAAACATATCTAAGGAATCCATTGAGTGTCATCCATGTAAATCTCTGCAGCATGAACTCCTTTCTGATAGTTCCCTTCCCTCTAGTAAATGACACTGGTTAGATCTAACCTGGATGGACATGAATGCACATCAGACTGAAAAGAGGAGACTAAAACATTTTCAAATACTTGGTTCAGCTTCCTTAATTGTGAAAGTGAGATTGTGACAAGAACAGCATGTAATGTAATAATGTAAACCCCTGTTTGGATAAAATGAACTTCATGCTCTGGAAGCCAACCTAACAGACTTTTTCACTGCTCCTCAGGCATCTTAATAATAGGAAAAAAAAATGAATGGAAAACATTTACTTTGTCCTAATGCTTCCCTACCTCTCCACTGGGTGCTGTTATGCTTTATTTCCTGGTAGAAAAGGTGAGATATTTCAGAAAACCTGCAACCAGATGTCACTTGCTTTTTCCTTAGGTTTTATCCCCTGTTGAGCCTTGACTTCAGCAGCTTGGAAAAGTGACCCAGCTCCTTACAGTGTAGGGGGGAAGGGAGTGGCTGCCTTTAGCTCTCCTGGTAGTCCCGTGTAAAACTGACTCATATGGAGCACCAGGTGCAGTTACAATTTTGCTTATGGATACACCCAAAAAAATTTACTAAATGAATTTTTAAATATGTACAATGTATTGATTTTTTAAAAATTGAAGAATTTTAAGTGTTTGGCAAAATATGCCTGAGTATATAAACATTATTTCTTGCATCAGGTGTAGATGTGTATGAATTTTCCAAATGTCCATAGGTTCTTGGATGAAAATCAGTTCCTGCACTTCACAGAAGGGCGTGACCATATACTTAAATGGTAAAAATATTCAGGATTTTCAAATATTATTGAAAAACAATAAACAGCAAAATAGGTAAACAGAAGTATGATTTATTATATGTTTGCTGGGCTGGAGGAAACGTGTTCTTAGAATCTGATGTTTGAAGGCAAGTCCCAGGAATGAGTCTAGGCTGGGCACCTTGTTTGGGCTTGAAGTGGGGAAGGAAGAGATGGTTTCATCAGTTGATCTCTGTGTTTGAGATCAGGCAATGGCTGGCTTCTGACTATGAGCTTGTTTATTCAATGCTTGGGTTGCATTAAATTTAGGAAAATGGAGGAAACTAGGCTAATGTGATTCATAGGCTTTTTTTCCTATAGGCTGTAAGTGGAGACAGGGTAATAGGGGCTGCATAGGGAGGGAAGGTATTGGTGTGCAGCTTAGCAGTGGGTTGGCCTGATGAGATATCAACGGATCTAGGATTCGTAGTATTTGTTTCAGAATGATTTCAGGATTTGAAGGATTAAAAAGTTGATTTTGTGAGCGCTGTAAAAGTCTAGTGTGATTGATTCAGCATGTTGTTTGACCTAATTTTTGCTGCTAGCAGGAAAGCAATATATGGAATCAGGCACTAAGACTAGTGTGCTACCACTGATACATCTTACAGCAGCTCATTTCTGCGAATCAGAACTGAAAAATATTTCTGAAGGTACCATTGCAAGTGGTTCATCATCAGTGAAACAGGCTTTTCCTTTTTCAACTGTGTGAGTGCAATAGTGCCACATGTGTAGATGTTGCTACAAGTTTTTTTTTTTTTTTTTTTTAGTTTCATTTCAAGATTTTTTAAAAGATGCAGAGAGGACTGTAGTTGAGGAGATGCTGAGTTTCCTAACTGACTGTAAGTGATTTGACATGTTCCTTCCATCTACTGTTTGCTTTGAGCAGGATATCTATGTAAAATGAGAAAAGAAGGCTCCAGGGAGACCTGATAAGAGGCTTCCAGTATCTGAAGAGGCCTAGAGGAAGGCTGGAGAAGGACTGTTTGCAAGGGCTTGTAGTAACAGGATGGGAGGCAATAGTTTTAAATTAGAGGAAATCTAGATTGGATGTTAGGGAAAAAATCTTTATCATGAGGGTAGTGGAAAAATGGAACAGGTTTCCCAGGGTGGTAGTTAACGCCTCATTCCTAGAGATATTTAAGGTGAGGCTTGATGAGGCTCTCAGCAACCTGATTGACTTGAGGGTGTGCCTGCTTACTGTGTGGGGGTTGGACTAGGTGACCTTTAGAGGTCCCTTCGAACTTGAATTATTGTATGATTCTGTGAGAGCCCCATGAAACCAGTTTGTTTTAAGGGTTTAAGAGTCCATAGATTTTGCCACGTCAGATACAATAAGATGTAAGTTGAAATCACCCATGGATTGTTCATTTGTGTGTAAATAGATTGTTTGTAAAGCGTTTTCTCCTGTAGATTGTCCTGTTACAAGTTTGTTCTTGAACTTTTTGGATATATAGATATGCAAGATATATAGGAATATAGCATGTATAGAAGTGCCTTTAAATATATGCTACTTCTTTCCATCTATTTTTAACAAGACGTATTTGTGTGTCTGTACATAGTGGATTCCTCTTTAGTCTATTGGACCTACAGTTTTAAAGATGGCATATGTATTTGCTCTATCTATTATCTGCTACAATCTTTTTTTTAGTAGCAATATTTATTGGTAGGTTATCACTTTGCTTTGATGAGTCTATGCCCTGTTCTATGAGGTAAGTCATTCATTAGTATAAATTGACGTATTTCTGACTGGTTTGGGGTTACCCCAGGAGAATACCCCTAATATGAAACAGTAGGAGTATAAAAAAAATGACAGTGAGTGATCTGAGAAGTAAGGAAAGACATTTATATGAAATTCAAATGCAGAGTGGAATCTGCAGACTAGTAGGGCAAGGAAGAGTTAAATTTTGGTTATTTATCCACCATAGGATGGTTAGTATAGGCTTGAATTCATGGCCAGATTCAGGACGAAGCCTCCATGACCTTTGCGTAAGCCGTTTTAGGACGGCATTTGTGTTATGGTGAATACACTTTACATACCTGAGGGAAGACAGAGTTAGGAGAAGGAAAATATCTGTAAAATGTATAAAGAGTGTAATAATTTTTGTTCTTAAATTCTCCTATTCTTAGAAATAAAAGACATTTTTCAAGGGTAATGGATCATTTTATCACAGAAGTGTCAGTGATTGAACACTGTTATAGAGATGAAGAGTTGGAAAGACCTGGGAGGATGGTATTGCCAGTGTTTCAAACAAAACTGCTTCTTTCTGGTGGTGTACATTCTGAGCCATTACATGTCTCCTAATAAAGAGGATGTAATGAAAGGATGCTAATGAAGGCAATTGCCTTGGGAGGAAAGAATCTAAAACTGTTGATGCAATTTTGATGTTTTGTCCTGTAATCAGCTGTGAAGAAGCCGCCAAAATTAATTTACTATTTCTCCTCCCAGGGGTAATGTTGTCCTGGAGCATAGGGGTGCCTAGTTAATTTTAAAACAAAATTTGAGAGCTGACTGCAAAGACAGCACCAGGGGTTTAAAGTATTATACCTACTGGCAATGTTGCTGAAATACAGACAAAACAATTTTTGTAGCAGTAAGATAAATATGTAATAAGAAGTTATATATATATATGTAATAATAGAAGTTTCATACAGTTGTTGGACAGGCAATTTGTAGAACTGCTATATGAGGAACAGGTCTGGAAGTTTCCAATTTAAGTGAAAATTCCCTTTGTATAGTATAGGTATATTAGTAGATTGTCTATTTAAAGTTATTCATGAAATACTAAGAGTTCAGTGAATTGTGTGTGTGCCTGTGTTTGAATATGAGGATGAAGCGAGGCACATGGGTATCATCTAGTATGAGAAAGGTGTGTTTTCCATTGAAATCGGTTGCTTGTTTTGGAGGGGGGGGAGATGAGAAGAGACACTTGCAGAAAGAGACACTTGCAGAAAAACCCTATTCAGTTTTCAGGCCAATGGGGTAGGAGGGAAAATTGAGGTGCTGTATTTTGCCACAAGCAGGCACAGTTCATAGGACTAGTAAGAAAAGGATACAAGTAGCAAAATTAATTGTATGTGGCTGAAAAGAGGGAATGGTGTTAGTGTTACCTAAGGAGTACACTACATATATTTACATCTCAATTAGAAGATTTTGGTGGCAGTTTTTGTTTTTCTTTTGTTGTAGTTTTTTTGTTTTTTGGGGGGGTTTTTTGGTTGGTTGGGTTTCCTTTTTGTTTTTGTTGCTTGTTTTTGATTGGGTTTTTTTTGTTTGTTTGATTGGGATTTTTTTATTGAATAAACATAAACTCTGATATCACGATTAAAATTTTATCCTCAAGCTTCAAATGTTTATATGTCTGTTTGATGAACTTTGATTAATAAGACAGCATTCTGTAAATTGCCCACTTCTGTGTCAAGAAGACAAATGTTTTCAACACCAAGGCAGGGAAAACAACTGCTGCTTACCTTTTGCAGAAGCCTTAACTACTGGTAAATGGAGAAATGTGGAAATTTAAGGAAGATGTTGGACTTGCATCTTACTAGTGTTTTTTGGCAGCTCTGAAATGGAACTTCCTAAAAACCTTTGATCTCCAGGCTTTTTTTCCTGTCCCCATACAACTCTGAACTCAAGAGAATATTTTATTCATAGGACCTACCACTGGACCAGACTTAGGTCTTGAATTTCTAATATCTCTTAAGAACCCTGTATTTTGCACTCTTTATACAACTTTACCAGCTGTAAAATAGAGACAAGAATTTGTATTTCCTCGTGTCTTTCATATATTTGGCTGGTTGCAAAGCAGGGATTTGTATGTTCTTCAAGCACTGCATAACACAACACAACCTAATTCTATATAATGTTCTTCAGAAAACATTGAACTTTAAATAAGAACTATGAAAACCACAGACTTTAAAGGCAAAACCTGTTGCTAACTGAATGAGTTTTGGATTACAGGATCAGCAGCTGAAAGTGGTGTTTAAAATAGCAGAAGCTAGAATTTTGCATGTCAGTTAACAAATTCATCTTTGGATCTGCTGAGAGCATTGTTTAAAGACTCAGTTATAAGCACAAATCCTTCTTGGTGCTCTTTGCATCCCTATCCCTGCTTTAGTCAATATATCCGTCTTTTTCCAGAATTACAACTGTGGATAAATTTGTAACATTGGCAAAAATCATGGTTTGGAAAGCACTTCATAAAACAACAAAAGGTTAAGAAGAAAACTTTTTAAATGCTGTCCTTTTAATGCTTTTGTCAACACTTTATAGCATAGCTGAAATACAAGAGACAGAAGCCAAAGAATTTATAGTACCTTTTCCTCTGAAAACATCACTTTCATGGAAAATTTCATTTAAAATTCTGTGTACTGGTTTCTGTATCTAGCTTGCTGTCTTTCTAATACAGAAACATTATAGTAAACAAAATTAGCGCTGGGGATATTGAACTTGACATCTATACTTTGTTTCTTAAACATGAAGTTTTGGCACATTTGCAAAGAAGGCAGTTTTTGTCTGAATAGTGTTGTCTACTCAGAACTCAGAATTTAGAATAGATTCTTGATCAGATAAGCACAAAATGTCAGATATCCTAGGGCCCAAAATATTATCGGCAGCAATTGCTTTTGTCTATTTTACACCCTACTTAACAAAGTACTAGGGTTTTTTTGGTGGTTTTTGTTTGTTTGTTTGTTTGTTTTTTGTGGTTTTTTTCCTTTTTAACAGTACTTTGGAAGCACTTCATGCTATTTGTATTTAATTTGTTTTGGAGGGATCTTGCCCTTGTCCTTGTGGGGGACTTCAACTTGCCAGAAATCAACTGGGAACAACACAGCTAGCACAACCCAGCCTGGAAGATTTCTCAGCCATCTGGATGACAGCTTTATGCAACAGTTAATAAGGAAACCAACTTGGATGAATGCCCTCCTTATCTGCTGATCATCAACAGAGAGGATCTTGTGAGTGAAATAGAGATTGGAGGTCATCTCAGACATAGTGACCACGAGGCAATTGAGTTTATAAACTCTGTCGACAAGAGGAAAACTTCCAGCAGGACATCAGCACTGGACATGAGGACAGCAGACTTCAGGATGCTCAGGGAGCTTCTGAGTAAAGTCCCTTGAGTAAGTATTTTTGCAGGTGCTGGGTTTCATGAGTGCTGGTTGCTCTTTAAACAAGGGCATAAGAATGGGCAGTTTCAAAATCTTGGAAGTCAAGCAGACAAGGCAGAAGACCATCTTGGCTCAATGGGGATCTGCTCCTGCAAATCAGGCAAAAAAGAAAGATGTATGCCAGAGGAAGCTGGGTCAGGTGACGTGGGTAGAATACAGAGATGCTGCTGACTACTGTAGAGAGAAAATTCAAGCGGTCAAAGTTCAACTGGATCTGAAACTGGCCAGAACTGTGGGAGACAATAAAAAGAGTTTTTTCAAATCCAGTAACAGCAAAAGGCAATGTAGAAACATCGGTCTGTTACAGGGTAAGGATGGTCACTGCAACAATAGGGATATAAACAAAACAGAAGTATTTAATGCATACTTTGCCTCTTTCTTCAACACTGATGATGAATCAAAGGGGCCTCAATGCCCAGAACTGGAGGACCGTGTCTGCAAGGATCAACCCTTAGCTGACCCTGAAGTTGTACAGGATCTGCTGCTACAGTTAGGTCCCTAAAAGTTCAAGGGGCCTG
Source organism: Calypte anna (assembly GCF_003957555.1). Classification (NCBI taxonomy): domain Eukaryota; kingdom Metazoa; phylum Chordata; class Aves; order Apodiformes; family Trochilidae; genus Calypte; species Calypte anna. The sequence continues at coordinate 41,346,749 of NC_044274.1, read as the reverse complement.
ATGGGATCCGTCCAGGAATCCTCAAAGAGCTGGCTGACGTCATCACTAGGCCTCTCTCAGTTATTTTCAGGAGGTCCTGGTAATCTGGATCCAGTCAACTGGAAGATGACTAATATTGATCCAGTATTCAAGAAAAGCAAGAAGGAGGACCCTGGAAGGTCAGTCTGTCTATCGTCAGGTAAAATTATGGAAAAGATAATTCTGAGAAAAAACACCTGGAGGACAACACAGTTAGTGGTTACAGCCAGCATGGCTTCATGAAAGGAAAGTCCTTCTTGTGAAACTTAATTTCATTTTATGACAAGGTAGCCCACCTAGTTGACCACGGGAAGCCAGTGAATGTAATATCTGGACTGGGAGGGAGGGATGTATGAAAGGAAGGAAAGAAAGGAAGGAAGGAAGGAAGGAAAGGAAATCTAAATGAAGTGATGAAAAGTGATTTAATTGTAATGAAGTTGCTATAACCTTTGCATTTTGTATGGACACATGGCTTTTCTCATGTTTTGCTCTGTTCTTCCTCTCCTACCTCTTAAAACCTCCTATCTAAATGCAAAGATTTAATTATATTAATTAGGTAAACCCAGTGATAATGAAGCCAAACTTTGTTCCTTCTTAACCTTGAATAACAGGATGACATCCTAGTTCTCTCTAGAATCTTGGAAGAATTATTTGCATCCTCTCATGAAGATTATTTGTTTCTCCCCCCCTCTCTTTTTCCACCTGTATTCCTCTGAAGCACTGGAAGTTTGCCATGACTCTAAGGATGTGTTGCTGTTCACCTGAGGAACTTCCCTGGTATATGGTTCTGTCATTTTGCTCACACATAAGCCACTTGCCAGATATTTAGGTCAGCATTTCTGTGCTTTTCTCAAGATCATCTGGAAAGTTTGATTTAACAAATTCTTTGTTGTAGGGGTGCCAATGATATGCTTGATTTTCCCTTCCTCATGAAGTGACCTTAGGTGCTTTGTACAGAAGATACGTGTTTAACTATCATTCCCTGGGGGGGTTGGTTGTATGTGTGTGGTAAGCGTGCTGTGGAGCTTTCTGAAATTGACCTCTTATGTGAAATCAGTGACCCACATGATTCTCTCCAGCTCTGTTCTCAAAGTCCTACCACAAAAAGTATCCCCAAATGAGTCGCTTCTCTATGTTAGGTAATTGCTTTTTGTAAGTAACTTGTTGCCTGCTTTTTGTATTATCCATTTTCAGGGGCTCTCCAAACTGCTTCACTTGATGAGTATAGTAATAAAATTTCACAGTGTGATTACTCCTGTTAAGAAGTCTTTTTAATTTCCTTTATAATGGTTGGGATAACTGGAAAAGTGTGATCTCTATATCTGTATTTTGTTCAATAGAAAGAAAGATGACAGAAAAGATATTAACAGAAAACTAATCCTTTTTGAATCTTCCCTTCAACTTTTGTTTTCTAACCAAAGTGAATTGCTAATGCATATATTTATACTTGAAAAAATACTTTTTTCTCATAATCAGGAAGTGACATAGTCAAGGATCAAGGATTTCAGTGTTTTTGTACAGTGCAATAAGATAGAAAATTCAAAACATCTAAAGACAACTGGATTAATAATCAGAACATGGACTAAATTAATGGGCACTGGAGAACTAAGGATCGCATTTATCCTTGATTTATCCAGGTATTAATTCAGTGGCATATTAGTTCAATAGTGCACGGGCATTTCAGTTGAATTGAAAACTGAAATTCTGAAGTAATTTTCTCTACTGGCATTTTTTCCTGGTATTACCATCCCCTCTCTCACTCCAAGGCCAGCACATGCACTGGAGCTGTTCAACAGAAAGTTTTAGAAGAGTTGTTTGATTTTTTTTTTCTTTTAAATTTTATACAAAATCCTTCCCTGGAGACCTAAAAATTAGAAGGTTGTGGACTGTCTATACTTGAAGTCCTGTGATGAGGAGAGGGAAAAGCAGCATGTTGCAGATCAAAGATAGACAGTGACTTGCGTTGAAATTTAAAAGCTATCATGGTTTACACACAGCTGGTAACAACCAAGCCTTTGATCACTCACCCCCATCATAGGACTGGGAGGAGAAAATCCACCCAGAGGCTCATTAATCTAGGCAAAGGTAGGGAGGTTTTCACTCCCCTATTATGGTAAAGGGCAAAACCAGACAGACTCAACTTGAGATGAGAAAAAAAAACTAATTTATTATACCAAGATAAAAATGGCCAGATCTTCTTACCTTCCCTCCACCTTCCCTTCTTAGGCCTGAATTGACTCACTCTTGCCTCATCCTGGGTGTGTTCAAGGCCAGGCTGGATGGGGGTTTGAGCGAATTGGTCTATTGGAAGGTGTCCCTGCCCATGAAGGGATGTCAGCTAGATAATCTTTAAGGTCTCTTCCAACACAACTATTACATGAATCTATGATTCTATGGTTATTTGAGCTTGGAGATGCAAGTGGCAGCCTCAGTAACTCAGGATTGCATGGTAAGCTCTTCTTGTAGCTGTGAGCCACAAAGACTTCACAGGCACTGGGATGAGCAGAGCTCAGAGGCAAGGCAATATGTGAATCCTCAAGTCGCCTGTCCTGGGAAAATGCTGAGACTGGGACCCTACTAAACCTGGGCTTTCTTTGCAGATCTCTCTGCCCTATCTGGAAATTGAATTTTACAGTAGCCTCCACTTCAGTGGAAACCTGCTGCTGCTTGTGTGAATTAACTGGTAGCACTGCAAGAAAGTTGTTCCTAAGTCACATTAAGCATAACAGGAATTATTTAGTGCTTTTTCTATGATGTTCTCTATCAGGAACAGATAAATTTAACTGTAAAGGGATAAATTTGATAAAACTAATGGAGCACACATTCCAGAATGTAGGCAAGTAGCCAAGGATGCATATTTTGACTCTGTAAGGTATGTGATGCTATTTTAAGTAGGTGGGAAAGTAGAAAAGCAGGTTTGCACATGTTATGTCTGCTAGGGGACCATCTTGTATTGCATAGTAACACTGTTTAGATCAGATTCTCTAAGAAGAAACAATTATTTAATGAGATCATCACCTCACTTAAGAAAACAAAAGTTTTTAATCAGTGCTGCAAAACTACTGTTTCTTAGTGTTGCTGTGCTGCACAAAATTGAAATATCAATGAATAATTAGAACAGTAGTAGACTAGATTAGACCTGGAGTGAACATAACCACTGTAAGAATTATTTGCATTTTAAAAATTTTCTTCAAAGATTTCAGTGTGTTTAGCTTAATTTTTTGTGTGTGTGAAAAAGTTTTCTATTTATTATAATGTTATATGGGAGCAATGACATTATCCATTGCTTTTCTAAGAGCTGACTGACCCAACATGCCAAATCACCATGTATGGTATGGTATGGTATGGTATGGTAGGTAAGTGCAGTTCCTGAGCAGCTTGTACTGCATGTTCTGTGACCTAATTGGTTCAGAATTTAGCACAGATGCCTTTTCCAGGTGAAATAAATAAAAAAAACTTGCATAGTTGTCATAACAACACACTTTAAACGAATGTTCATATATATTTGTGTATGTAAATTTGTATGTATATGTGCGATTACAAATTCCGACGGGGACAGAGTGAGTCTCGAAGATCTCTTTGCTATAAATTTTATATCTGCTGTGGAAACTTATATAGAAATAACTATTTTATTTCTATCAAAATAGCTTGATACTGAAGGATATGCAAAATAAACCTTGGTTATAAAGGAGAATAAAAATTTTTCTTAATAATTTTTAGATGCAACCTGTCTCTAGGCAAAATGATATCATTTATTAGCTGTTTAAAAATGTTAAACTAAATCATTATTTCAAAGTGTCAAAGTTGTCTAACACTTTAATTATTCAGTTTAATACCAGTTAATAATATAGTGGTCAGCACTTATATTTTTTGAAAACTCATGAGCTATGGAAATACAGGTTTATTTGAAAACTGTTACTCTGAGCTTTTAAACAGTCTGACAGTAACAGTTTGTTATTCTGACATTTTCTTCTTTGAGACATTAAAAAGGCATTCTATAAAGAGGAGTATAAAGGCTATAAAGCCTTCCTTTTTATTTTTTTTTTTTATTTATAAATCCTGTATTCCCAAAAGGGTAGGCCTGCTAAAATAGTGGTGGGCAGGGTAGTTTTGTAATACTAGGTTTTCCTGAGCTTGGTTACCACATGCACTGGATTGCTTCTTTTGAAAAATCCTAAAGGCCTGATCCTGATCCTAATTGCTGAGTACAAAATACCGGTTAAAAAGTGCAATGTATCAACTGAAAGTCACTGTCCAGCTGAACATAAGGAGAGGTGAGAAAAGTGTGGTGATGTCAGTTGACCACATGTAAATTCTTTCCACATATGTGTGGAGACTTTACGGAACCATGAGATGGCTTGATGAGGAATACCTTTGGCATAGGTAAAATGGTGAAGAAGGACTATTTTAATATCTTCAGGTCTGTCGCCTGAACATAAAGATGAATAGAATTATTTTCAATGAGATCTCCTCCGTTGCTTTTCCAATCCAAGCAAAGAATAATTCATTCGTAGGTTGTCATAAATATACAGTACAATGGGTTTGTTCAAGGACCAGGTGTGGAAGCAGCACCACTATTTGAATTTTCCCTGTGACAACAGGAATTGAAGACTTGTCTGGTGCAAACATTACCTCATACCATATTTGGCACCAGCATACCTGAAAAGATTATAAAAGAAAACAGTAACATGCTAAAATATTAAAAGGAAGAGGGTGTTGTTTCTTCCATCTAAAATTCACAATCTGTCCACTAATGCAGCATAAATTGCCCATCTGAGAATAGCTAATTTCACTATTTGTGTTTGGAAACAGGTGATGCCTGCTGGATAAGATATGTTTGGACATTTCTAATTACTCAAATGGATAATTTCTTATTTTATGATTGGCAGTCTTATTTTTCATGCTTGAGGAAGGCTAACAAGGTAATCATGCTGTTCTTTTGCATACTAGCATACCAAGATGCTATTTTCTTCCTATTTTCTCAGGCCTAATTGCCTGTGAGCTACCAGTGAGCTAGTAGTAAAAATGTTTAAAGTAATTTCTGTAGTAACACCTGGTAAGAGGGGAGTCTACCAGCTCCAAGATCCCTGGCACTTGAATCCACTCAGCAATCTGCTTTCAATTTTCTCACAAGCATTCCTGGTTTTGCTTTTCAGCCTTTGGGAACTTTATGGACCAGTTTTCCTTTTTCACTCTGAAAGAAATGTCAGCAGAGTCAAGATCCATAAACACACGGTTGAAAAGTGAAAACAAAGTACTGACTCAGACACAGGGAGTTGGAAACAGGTTGCTCCCATAACAGGTTTGCCTGGAAATAGCTGCTATGAGAGTTGGGAGGGTCCTGTAAGTTTCTTTCATACTGTCATTTCCATATGGGCATTTGGCATTGTGCTTTTGCATCATTGCTTGAATTACACAGGCTGAACAAAGTATTTTGAGACACCGCAATGGTGATTCTAAGGGATCCCATTCATTTATTCATGTGGTTTTGAATTTGTGTTGTCTGGTGTTAATCACTGTGTCCTTTTGTTCTGAAATGTGGTGTTTACTCCTGGGTACTGTGCTGATGTAACTGCAAACTGGCAGGTGCAGTAAAAGTGTGAGTGCTTTCTGGCTTGTATTTTATATCTTCTGATGACATTTCTCAGGCAGAATCAAACCTATTCTTTGCTTTTGAAGGATTGTTCTGAACTAGGTAGGGTTTGTTCCCTTGAAGACATGCCATGTGCTCCCCTACATTTACGTCATCTCTTCAGTGAGAAATAAATTCACCAGACAAAACTGGTTTCATTAGACTTAACTTTATAAATTTTCCGTACTAGTCAGTTATCTAGTTAACATATGGATCGTACAATAGATGATCCCAATGTGACTATGCTGTAAGCTACTCATGGGATTCTGCTGCTGTGATAAATCACAAGAGTACTTGCTCTAGGTCCATGTGTTATTATTTATAATATATATTGTTTATACTTCATAAAACTCCCTTATCACTCCTTACTTCATAAAATCAATTATTGAAAGAAAGAGCCAAAAGATTCATCATTTTTATAAGAAAATATCTGACTTCACCTGCCAGAAGTAGCCAAATCAATTTTTAACGTCTGTTAATGATTTAACTTTCCCTTTTTTACTTACGTCAATAAAAGGGTGTTGCCACTCCCAGTCCTCAGTGAAAGGGTATTTTCAGTTTACAGAAAAATATGCTGCTTGTGTCTCCATTTGTATATGTGTAATGTACATGACACTTCTATTGCTTACCTGTAAAATGTTGAAAATGTATGTAAAGCCTTGGTAAGCAGAAAAGTAGAGACTAAATGTGTTGCAGGGTAAGAGGGCTTATGAAGGGGTTTCTTAATAATTTGTATCTTACGTTTACTCTTATTCTATTTATTATGGACGTGTAAATTAAAACACAACTTTGATTTTATTAATTAGCTGCTTAACATTCAGATATCTTCAGATCAAGTACCAATTAAGGTTGGCTCCAAGGAGTATGTGTGTACATATGTTTTTAGAAGAAAATTAACTATCAAAAGTAATCACTAATTTAATCAATCATATTTTATGCCTCGTAGTATATGACATAAACACAGCTACAATTTTCTTTTTTCACAGTAAAAATTATCTTAAAGGTGTTATTATCATAATGTGCTGTGTAAAGCAAGGATGAATCTTAGCCTTATTTGTGGTTGTGTAATAGGTTTTCTTTGCTTGAAAGGATTTTCCACTTATCTAAAGATTGATATAAATGTGCAGCATTGATCATAAAGGGATGTGATTAATTTGTATGTAAGATCTTATCAATGAAACATCATTTATCTTTGTTTACATGTTTTTTCCTAAAAAAGAGTTTTACAGAGGTTTCTATCTCAAATAAATTCAACTGTTGTCATATGTTTGTCAAAACATTTTGTAGAAATGTAGTAATTTCACTTCATCAAGATGTCCTAGGGTTTTCCACATTTAGGATTGTTTACTATAAGAAAAAGAACACCTGTTGCAGTATAGCCACAGGGAAAGGTTTGAATCTATTTCTCTGGCACTTCTTTTTTAAGTGGTCACTGATAACAATTAATACTGAATTTTATGGTGTGTTTTTTTGTTGTTGAAGAGGGAAGCTAGGATGGAAAGGTCATTCACTCTGATTAATTCTCAAATGTGAAAAAATTTTTAGGCTCCTCATTCCATTAAAGCCAGACAAGTTTATGTATCTTCTCAAAGATGTGAATTGTTTTCTTAGAGTCTGTTTTTCCAATAAACACTAAGCTTAGGAATACTGCCTTCCTAATTTAACACACGGAGGTGAAGTTCTGTTATCTTGGTGAGTAACCACTCTAAATATTTGGCCCTGTGACAGCCTGGGAGGCCACAGCCTGATGTACGAGGCACTGGGTTGCCTTTTTAAGAGTCACAGCAATCTGAATCTGAGTACTCATTCCCATGCACTTTGTTTCAACTTTCTGTGCTTAAATTTCAAACGCTCATGTTTGTTTGTTTTTTGAAAAAAAAAAAATCTGAACTTTTTTACATAAGCACTACCATGAGCTATAATAATGAATACATTTTAACTGTTACCTTGGTTCATTAGAAATGAAAGGATCTTAGCTGTCAGTCCCTTTGAGGTCTAAAATCAGACCCAGCCATTAAGAAAAAAACTACTATATTTTGAATAAAAAAATCATTCTCATTAATGCTTATTTAAGATAATATTTTTGCTTGTTAGAATTATATTATCAAAAGATTATTTTAAAAAGTCTGTCTTAGGAGCCTAGCCCTTTGGCTACTTTGCTCTGGGCAGCTATGAAATATTATATTCTTAAAATATTCCTGCAAGTGCTTTAACAGTGGCTAAGTAGCACAGGGTCAAGACAATTTGATAATTTGATTTTGAATTCTATCATTTAGAAAATTTATATTCACATGAAGTATGGATCACTTCCTTTTCTTGCTTTTCTTTCCCTGCTCCACCCTGAGGGGGTCACTATCCAAAGAGAAGAAATAATTTCTGAGAAAGCTGACAGTTTTGGTAGTGAATTTATGTAGATGGGTACCTGCATTAATGCTCATACTTGCTTTTCAGCCTCAAAAGGAGATGATTATTCTTATTTTCTCAAAATTTCCTCACAATCAGGTTAGTAATAGCAGAAGTAGTTTGATGGTTACTTTTTGCTGTGATAGAAACCATATTCCAGGAGCTGAGCTATTTTGAACAATGTATCACTGAGCTTGTGTGTGCTGAGATGACTGGCCATGGCAAAAGCTTATTTCTACCAGACAGAAAGAAAACCCAAGTACAGTAGAAATTCATAAAGTCATGGCATTTAGACCATGTCTAAGAGGATATGAAGGACCAAAACGTAACTGTGAACCACTGAATGTGGAAATTGGCCTGACAGATACATGAAGATATTCTTCTCTTCATTAGCAATTCATCTGACTCTATCAGGAATTAGAGGACAAGGGAAGCTTGTCAAAGACAGGTCACAAGCAGTTTAAATAATTATCAGGGTTTCACAATGCTTTGCAGGAGACTATAGATAGCAATAACAACTGAAATGTCACCTTTTCTTCATCAAGACACCCCAGAGCCAGCCAGCTGCTGCCTGATATGAATTAAAGTGTAGCTCTTGAAGTTTTGGTACAGATTTCCCAAGAATAAGTTAGGTCTGTTGGGTCTCTTCTTTGAAAAGCCTGGCTATAGCTGGTGACTGTGTTTTGGTTTTATATGGAGAAGCAACTTCAAACTGGTAGGGCAAGTATCTCTTACAGTGATGAAGTTCTGTCAAATAAAACGCTAGTTTCCTTATTCCTGGAGTTCCATAAAGAGCCTTTTTGGTTGCATATATGCATATATGCCTTTTTTCATCAGGAAGCATGATTGCCCATACAGTGGTCAAACCCATGCAATATCACTCCAGAAAATGAATTTCAAAGCTGTAGGTTGGAAGAACACTTTGAAACTATGCTCCGGGCCCACTGAAATATTGTTGTGAGTCTTGGCTAGGTATGTAGCAGCATCTCCATTTGTATGCCTGATTGGATAAATCCTCTTTCAGGAAAGTAACACAAATGACAACAGGAAGCTTAGCTTCATGGAAAAATTGCAGAAAAAAAGGACTTGTTTTAGTAATTGACACACAATTAAGAATTCACTGGTCACATTAGATCACAGCAGAAAGAATACACTGCTACAGTTTATCTGTGAAATAGTTCTGCGTACCGTAATGTCTATACATAAAATATTTTTTGTGGAAGACTATGAAAAGGCAATAATAGACATAAAGAATTTAAGAATAAGCTTCTCAAAATTATTTAAAAAAAATTTTTCAAGAGGAAAAAAGAAAAAGCAGAGGAGTGATATAAAAGTTGGCAAAATTTGTGGTCCAAATCAGAAATGTGCCTTCAGCTTTCTGCCAGCAATTACCTCTTATGTAAAATATGAATGGAGCACCTGTGTGATACAGTAGGCCCCTAAAATAGACTGATATGTGTAAATTAGTACTGGATTGAAATTTCTTACTGTATAAAGCACAAATAGTACTATTGCTGATAGTGAAAGAACAAACTCCCATCATGTCTAAGGTTTCCTGTGTGTTGCTCTTCAAATGAACAGAGCATATAATCTCCATTGACAAAAGAGAGACAAGCCAGTACAATCGGGAGACAGAAAGTTAGGAATGCAGTGATCTTTTAACACAGGGTATTAATAATAGGTACTGTGTTTTCTTCATGTGAGGTAATTAACCATTTGTTACAATATTTTGACAGAGATCCCACCTGCCTTTTGCTTCCTGGTTGACATTTTTGATGACAATGGAAGCAAAGTTAAGCACAGATCTTTTACTTTTTAATGTTGAATTTTTTTTAAATACCCCTGTACATACTGAAATCACAAATGGAAATATAAAAATCTTTTTACTCGGGTATTTCATCCAAACTCTGAAGAATGTTTGACTGTTATGAAGACTTATATAAAATTTGACTTTTAATGTAAATTCTGTAACAAGCTACCTTGCAAATTGCAATTAATATCCCATACAAGCAATTGAATAAGCCAGAGCAGTCTTAGAATACATGGATAAGACAATAACTTTGAAACAATTTTTAAAATTGCAAAATATCAAAATTTGAAATTGAGAGATGAAAATTTCTTACTGAAAATCAGTAAGATCTGGGAGCGTAGCTGTATGTGAGCATTTCACATATTATGTTTTTGTTAGGTTAAGGACTTTACAGTGATTGTGAATTACTTATAAATATATTGCGAGTATTTTTTTAAGCTAACTTAGTAGCTTTTCTTTAGAAACTGATGAGTTATTCCATTTAACCATGCCAAAATCCTTTTTGATCCAATATTACCTTAGCTCTTCCTCACATTACATTCCCCTTGTCCCATTCAGTTCAGTTGTTAACCAAAAACAGTGTGGCAGAACGCTTAATGGCAATGGTAAGGTGTGACTCATTTGTTTTTCTAGACTAATCTACAAGTCACAATACCACACTACTCATCACAAAAATAAAACTGTTATAAAAACAAACAAACAAAAAACCCCCCAAGCCCCACAGAAAAAACCCTATTATAAAACTGGATATAACTGCATTCTTAAATAAACTTTGCCTTCCATATACAAAGGAAAAAAACCTTCCACTTTTACAGTCAGTTTGTTTAACTCTGAGCTATTGATAGAGATGTTCCCAGCACACTTCTGCGTTCCATAAGTGCCTTTATTTCCTGGTGAGTTTTAAAGGATATGGTGTGTCACTGGATTTGTCCCAAACAAGTTAGAGTATAACTCAAATAGACATAGAAGCAGGAATATATATTTAAAAGATGTTAGCCTGCCAAAAGCAGGCTCTTAATTAATTCCTCTTAACTGACTGCTTCTTAAAGAAGTCTGATCCCTGCTTTGCGTGACCTGACTATTTGGCATCAGTTCGTAAGCTCTGTACCTGACTGTGGCTTGTCAGACCCTGGTACTTACTCTAAAGGCAAGTTGCTGTAGCTAATTTAGGGCAGTAGACAGGAAAGCTGATATCTTGTTTTGATGCATTTGTTTTCCCCCCTTTTTTTTTCACCAGTTAATTTTCATCAAGATCTGTCTCCGACTTTGGAATGAGTTTCTTCTTCTTCTACTACTACTTCTCTATTATTATTATTATTATTATTGTTGTTATTATTGTTATTATTGTTATTATTGTTATTGTTATTGGCTTATTTTAGTCTGCTCAACAAAATGTTTAACTTCCAACACCTCTGACCAGGTGTTTATCTGATTAATGATTTTTCATCTGTAAAGAGATCCCAGTGACGCAGAGGAAAACGTATTCAAGAACTGAGATGAAGTCCCAGAAGTCATGGTCAATTTGGAGACCATTTTTTCCTTCCTGCTAAACTAATTTTAGAAAGGATCTCTTTTTTCTGCATTCTTTAATGGCACCTGTATCCAAATATAAACAAGGCTGTATAATATATACAATGTGTTCTTGCATTAGTACATATAAATTAAATGAGTAAAGACTGATAGATTTATATTACACAAATATACAAATTGATACTAATTTTTTTTACATTTTCAATCTCCAGTGAAGCAACTACTTAAATGTAAATATACTGTCATATTATTTTTTTACACTATAGGTTTATGCACTGTTAGTATTACTTTGCAGTTTTGTAAGCAGAGAAGAGAAGAGAAAAAAATAACATATTTAAGATCTATCAGTACATACACAGTGGCAGTGCTCAAGTGACATTTTCTGCTTGACCTTTTTTAAAGGAAAAAACCTTCAAATCTTAAGAGTATAGTAAAGGTTAATAGCTTTTTACCCCACAGGTTTTGCTTTATTGGAAAATGTTCATATTCCAAACCTTTTCCTCTAGGTAAATATGGAGGCCTAAAATAGTTGAGTAACTTGGCTGTATAGAGCTTCAGAGGTGACAGCGTTTTACCCAACAGAGCAACATTTCTCAGTGCTGGTTTTGTAGAAGCATTTACCTGAGAAATAAACAGTCCTTCAGCAGGACAAACAGGGTGAGGAGGAACAAAAGCTGGAACAGACTGTAGAGGGGTAGATTCAGGCACTGCTGTGCTGAGAGGAGCAACTTAACTCATCGTAAAAGTGTGAATACCCAACTTCATTGAAGCCAGAGGTCATGTAATCTCTAGTCTTTGAAATAAGATGTGAATATGGTCTTTAGAATTGTTTAGAATCATCATAGTTGGAAAGGACCTTCAAAATCATCATACTTCACCACAGTAACCATCTCTGAAAGCACCACATCTACCTGTTTTTTGAATACATCTAAGGGACAGCAACTGCACCACCACACTGCACAATCTGTTCCAATTTTTCCTAATATCCAATCTGAACTAGGCCTGGCACAAGCTGAACCCATATCTTCTAGCCCTGTTGATAGTCACACCCACCTCCCTCCAGCCTCCTTTCACGTAGTTGTAGAGAGCATTGAGGTCTCCACTCAGCCGTCTCTTCTCCAGTCTTTAACAGTCCCAGCTCCTTCAGCCTCTCCTTACAAGACCTGTTCTCCAACACCCTGCTCAGCCTGGCTGCCCTTCTCTGCGCCCTCTCCAGCACCTGAAAGTCCTTCCTATACTGTAATGCCCAAAACTGCACAGAGTACTCAAGGTTCAGCCTCACTAAAGATGAGTAGAAGGGGAAGCTAGGTCACCCCCTGGTTCTAGTGGCCACACTGAAACAGATCAGGATGCTGTTTGCCTTCTTGGCCACCTGGGCACACTGTTGGCTCATGTTCAGCGAGCTGTCAAACAACACCCCCAGGACTTTCTCTGCTGGGCAGTTCTCTAGACGCTTCTCCCCAACCCATAGTGCTTGGAACTGTGTTAGAAGTAGACTGGTACCCACTTTTTAGGAATGAGTCTTACCTTAGAACAGCTACAAGTCTGGTGAAGATGAACCTTTGTGTGCAGACCTGTCTGAGCTTTGGAGACATATTTCTTGTGCAGGAATTGGCCCCTGGAATAGCCACTGGCTGAGTCCACAACCAAATGCTGCAGGAGCCTTACCCCGACACTGTTAGAAATGGGTGATGGGGGTAGAGATGTCAGACTGTAAGTGCTCAGGAAATACTAGGCTAAAGTCATCTACTGGTGGCTCTGGTACTGGCAAATGTATAGGCTTCAGTGATGCAAAAGGACAAATGAATAATAAAATCTGTCAACAAGAAACAGGTGCTTCAATGTAAATACTAAAGTAAGTGGGTATAAACACAGTAGGTGAGTCAAGGACAGTACTCTGATTGCAGGATGTAATCTCGATCACTAGGTGGACTCAGTTAAAACACTGCCTGCATTACACAGCTGTACTACTGACACATTAAGCATGTTGTAGGCTCCTTTCTACTTGTGAGAAATTGGCTTACATCTATCTGGAATGTCAATTACACCTGTAAGCTTTTCTGTTTAAGCCTTTAAACCACAAGAAAACATTTTAAGTAAAACCTGTTTTTATCTTTAGATGGTGATTTTTCTATTGTCTCCCAGTAGGTTTCTATAACATGAATACTTCAGGACTTGTGAGCAACTATCTCCAACTTCGTTCCACTTGTTAATTTAAAATTTTAAGTCTGTTTTCTTAGTCCCATAACTGGACAAATGAAACTAATAATTTAAAAAGGAAGCTTTGATCACAGAGAAATAAAATTTTTAAATTTTTCTACTTTTAAGATTTATCTGTGCTCCCATTTCAATGTCTGGTGAGGCTGACACTGGTGTTGCTGAGGAGGTGCATATTTATTTATTTATTTTAAAACTTGGTCCTAGGGAAGGTCCTTCTTCTGCTTTATAATCTTATCATGAAGAGCAAGATTAATCTGGAAAATTCTGAATGTCAGTGAAGGAATGTACTGAAACACATTTCACAAACATGCCATGAGACACCAAATAAAGATGACAATATGATAGAAAATCTGAAAGTGAGAGTCCCATCATATCTGCTACAAGAGTCCAACAAAACCTTTCATTTTCAAGGAGCTGGCTACACCGATATCCAATCTACATTCTCTATTGACAGCCATTCAATCATGTCCTGAGGTGCTGGATTAAAACTGAGCCATAAGTGAGATGTTGCTGAAGGAGAACAAAGGTGTGAATAATTAGGCTATGCACAAATGCACATTTTTCATGTGTGCTGATTTAGCTCACCCTTGCAATACAAAATAAAACATATTTAGACACTTTATATTCCCTTCACATGCACAATGATCTCTTTAAGGTAGAAAAATGTCACTGTGCTTTTGTGATTGCAACCCATGGCAAAACTTTCAAAGTCAGTTAGCCAAAGAAAAGAGAAGTCATCTGTCACTTTAAAATTCCCCTACAAAATGTAATGATAAACTTAGACACCCTGAAGAAGTAATTTTATCAGTTCATATACACCTGCCACCCTCTATGCATCTTTCAGAAAGTAGCTCACAATAGTCTTACTCCCTGGATTAGTTTCATACTCCAAATGTACTTCTCAAAAGTTTCTATTAAGTAGAGAAATCTCTACTCTTCAAGCGAAACTCTTTAAAGTTTAATGTAAATATTCAGAAAAGTTTTAGCATGATTTCAAGTCTATTCCACTGTAAACAGCTAGTCTTTTTGAGAAAACTGATCCTAGAGTGAGTAGAAGCAGCTAGGTGTTAATGGAAAGCATGTGAAGCAATTAAAACCAGACTCAGCATCTTACATGCTAGAATGCATTTCAGTATTAGCTCCTTGTTTAATTCCATGCAATGTCGTGATGTGGTTGAAGTCTCGCTGTACTCCTTATATGTGCACACCCTCCCTATGTGTGACATGTCAGCCATACAAAGTGTGGAGAGCCTGTTGATGTGTGGACACTTCATCTGTATAACCAGTAGATTAAGAATGCCTGTTGACTGATAACCTGTTTGGGTTTATTTGTGGAAGATGTTGATGAGCAAAGTGGTTGTATAAATGGCCACAGCCAGCCTACTACAAGTTGGACTTTCTTACTTGATATGCTTAAAAAATAAGCATTCAGCTACTTGAGAAGCAGGCTTTTTGTGAACACCAGTAGTACGCTCTCGAATCTTAGAGCTTTGCTTTGCATTTTTCTTAATTTAGCAACCATTAGTAAGATGAACTACTGTAATTTCTGAGACTGAATAATAGATCATACTGTATTGATTTCAGTTTTTCAACAGCTTCATTCTGGAGCATGTCCATTAACGTGTTTTCTTTTGTTTGTTTTTGGTTTGGTTTGGCTTTGTTTTAAATTAGAATTTTAAAATCTTATTTTAATACAGTTTTAAGCCAAATATCTGAAATATTTAAACATGGAGAATTATCCCATTACTTAGGACTGTTTCTTCAGCTTCTCCTCCATTCAGTCCTGCACACTTCCAACTCAATTCAAAATATGTGTAGAAAAAATCAGAAGTGTTTTATTTCAGTGAGGAGTCTTAGAAAGCTGGCTAATTGTAGCTTTTCTGTGTCTTGAGGTATGACACTTAAGTGTTCAAAGCTAAGCAACACAAATATAAATTATGTGGTATTCTTCAAAGTTGCTGAGGAGTCCCACCTTTCATGTCTAAGGCAGTGGAATTTGAAAAGTAGCATGAGAGAATCAACCATATTAATGTTCCTGGTTTTCAAAAATAGTAGAGACAGATTGATTGTAAATTTGGTAAACTTGATGTAGTTATGGAGGTAAAAGGTTTGGTGACTAAACTGTCACTTTAAAAAATTTTTCACTGTCACTTTAAAAAATTCAGTGTTGTGCATTTTTAAAATACAAAAGAACATTATAGATTTCCTTATGTATGTAGTAACCAGCAATACATTTTAAAATAAAGTACAATTTCAGGGAGGATAAAAAAGCCTACTAAAATATGTAAACTGACATTAAAAGAAATAGATGGAGAGGGCGGTTTTATTGTTTAAAATGCTAGGAACAAAAGTGAAATGAGGGGCCATTCTTATTTAACAGAGATCTTCATGCAGCTTGAGCTTCTTTGTCTTTCCCTTTGTTCTGCCATTTCTCCATGTGTAAAAATTTTAAAAAGAACTTGGTTTTCTTACCTCTGCTGTGCGTATGTACGGTGAAAACCACAACAGAATCCTGATTTTATGAGGTCACCATCTGGATACAGTAACTCAAACTTCAAAATAGCCCTGAAACAAAAAAGCACTTAAATAAACCCACTACATCTCAGAAGTATTTGGGCTGAGGGAAAGAACAGCCAATTGATGCATCAGGAATCATAGAATCATCAATGTTGGAAAAGACCTGTAAGATCATCAAGGGCAACCATCCACCCTACAACCCCTAACCACTAAACAATCCACTGTTGCTTTCCATCTACCTGTCTTTTGAACACTTCCAGGGATGGTGACCCCACCACCTCCCTGGGCATCCTGTTCCAATATTTAACTACTCTTTCTGTGAGGAAGCTTTTCCTAATATCTAACCTGATCCTACCCTGATGGACCTTGACCCCATTTCCTCTTGTCCTGTCACCGGTCAGCAGAGAGAAGAGGCCAGCATCTGCCTTACTACCACCTCCTTTAAGGTAGCTGTAAGAGCAACGAGGTCTCCCGTCAGCCTCCCCTTCTCCAACCTGAACAGCCTCAGCTCCAGACCCCTGATCAGCTTTGTTGCTCTTCTCTGCACACTCTCCAGCACCTCAATGTCCTTCTAATAGTGCAGTGCCCAAAACTGCACACATTACTTGAGGTGCAGCCTCACTAAGGAAGAATCCAGTGATCCAGACAGGATCACCTCCCTGGTCCTGCTGGTCACACTGTTTCTTATGCAGGCCAGGATGGAGTTTGCCTTCTCGGCTACCTGGGCACACTGCTGGCTCATGTTCATCTGGCTGTCAATCAACACCCCCAGGTCTCTCTCTGCTGGGCAGCTCTCCAGCCACTCCTCTCCAAGCCTGTAGCAATGATGGGTGTTGTTGCAGCCTGGGAGACTCCACTTGCCCTATTGACCACAACTCTCTGATTTCTTTAATTTAACCAGTTCACTGTCCACCTCACCATCCAGACCACACTTGCTCGGTTTAATTGTGAGAATGCTGTAGGAAACAGTGTCAAATGCTTTACTGAAATCATGTGTCCTGGTTTGGGCCAGGATAAAGGTAATTTTCTGTCTTGTACTTTTGCTTTCAGCTAAGTCTCCTGTAAGTAGCTGCACTTGCCAAAATTAACAGCAAGTTTCTCAGTCAGTGTCTGCTTCTGTCTCTGGTAACACTCAATGTTTATAGTTACGGTGCAGAACCAAGGTCACTGCTCAGTCCTGAGGAACATTTTGCCCTCTGGAAGGAGAAAAAGAGTAAAGAGGTCACACCTGCAAATCCTCCCATATGGAGGAATGGACAAGATAAATGACCAAAATTTACCAAACAAAGTATTCCATCCCATGCACGTCATACTCAGTATAAATTTGAGGGATCATGAGGGTCAAACCTCTTCCTACTTCCCCTTCTTCACCTGTTCCTGTTTGCTTCAACATCCTGGGAGGATTCCGTCCATTCATCTGCCTGTGGTCTTGATCCGTGCCAGCCTGAATCTGTGTGTTCCTGCCTCCAGCTCCTGACTGCTGCTGACTCCAGGAGTCCAGCCTGGACTTTGCCAGGGCTGCCCTGCAGCCTCAGTGAGAGTTATTGGGTGAAAAAGGGGGGAGGAACGTGGTATCAATTTTCCTGTATATTTGTATATATTTAGTAATTTTTTTCCTTTTTATCATTACTTTTTCATTAAGGCTGTGCAGTTTAGTTTCCAACCCATAAGTCTCTCTCCCTTACTCTCTCTCCATTCTTTATCACGGAGGAGAGGGGGATTAATAGAGAGCATCTGTTATTCGATTTAATCATCTATCCACCTGGTTATGTCCATTTCCTGGAAAGTATCATGCCTACTTAATTAATGTTGATTTTCTCAGTGCAAGATTAAAGAAACTTCTGAACAAGCTGCATAATTATTAACCTGATTTCTCTCCTATCTTTCCTTTCATAATATTCCTTCCTGCAGAACACCATAATCGAGTTCTTATGCAAGTGTGAAATCTGTGCCTGTAGAAACTTTCTGTTAAATGTGAACAAAGATAGAATAAAATAGTAAAAATATTTGTTTTATTTAAATTGAAGTATTAGTGGGGCAGGGCCATTAATGAATTTCACAGACTTTGTGACATTCTTGGGATTGTACCATAAATTCTTAGCAATATCAAAATTCTTCTATGGTCATGGGTCTCTGTCCAGTTAAAGGTGGCAAGAGTTGCTTCTCATCATATGATCTCTCATTTCAGCTGATGGGACCTTTTTTATCTCATGGTCTCCATGGAGTGAAAATGTGTGCTAATAAATCTAAATGATACTTTAAAAAAAGGGGGGGGAGCAATCAGTGAGCATGGATAATGGGAAAAGCCTGTATCTCCGGGATGAAGCGTGAGCTTTGACCCGTTTAATGGGATGGTGGCTAACACAGCTTTGGTCTCCTTACTCATCTGAACATAAACAGTACTTCTCCCCCATGCAGAGAACTCTTTACTCTAGAAAATTAGTGATGTTCACATGTAGTGTAATGAGGCAACCAGGTGCCACTAATTGCCAGGGAGTGAGCATGAGCTTGTGTCAAGCCCACCTGTGCCCAATTAGGGTGGGCCCCCACTGCGCATGAGCAGGGCCAAAGGCCTTTTATTGGCCCCCTGATCCTGCTCATGTGCAGTGGGAGCCCACCCTAATTGGGCACAGGTGGGCTTAACACAAGCTCATGCTCACTCCCTGGCAATTAGTGGCACCTGGTTGCCTCATTACACTACATTCACAAAATGCTGTTAAGAATTTGGTATTTTCAACATGTAAAGGTAACCGACATGCAAATGTTCACTGGACTCTTTTGGTTTTGTGCAGTGGGAAATTTCTCTTATTATTGTAAATCTCATGCATACTATTGTGAGTAACTTGTTTATTGTGTAATTACCTCTGAAATGGTAGTAAAAAATTGTCCCAAATCAATCAGATTGAATGTTCCTGAGTTTAGGCATGGTAGCCAGGTTTACAGCAAGGAGAAATAACAGCTTGGCACTATTGTTGTTTGATGAAAACTGAGGATGAACATTAAAGAGAGCACCAACCTGGGAGATGACTGTCATCCTCTCTTCCCTCTCAGCCTAAACAAGGGTTGTGTCCGGCAACTGTTATGGACTTTTTTCTGCACGAAAACAAAATCTGTACTTCAAGGAGTGTAGTTTTACTTCAGCCAGGGAGGGACCAAGAGGAGTTTATAGAAGCTGGCACTAGAAATCAAGGGCTGAACAGAACACAGGCGTGGTGGCCAAATAGTAATTTTATCTTTGACTCAACTGGCTTCATGCATTTACAGAAATTAATACATCTGATTTATTTGTGAGACTATTTTATAGCTTCCTTTAATCAAGGTTCCCAGTAGTTAAAGCATAAGTGGGTGTCAAACAATGTTGCTGTTTCCAAACCAATCCCAATGGAAAAATCAGAGAGGTCCTTGCTGCCAATGGGAAGAGACCCAGTAGGAGTTGTGGACCAACTGCTGACTCTGAGTGAAAATCAGAAGACAACATTGTGCCTGAAAGAGTATGGGAAAAACAAAGACATGCTTTTTCCTGCAGTGGTAGGCAAAAGTATGTCTTCATCTTAGTGGCCCATCACTGGACTCTCTTCAGTGAGTCCGTATTTCTCTTGTACCCAGAACCAGACACAACCCTCCAAGTGTGACCTCAGCAATACTGAGTCTTGTGGAAGGTTCACCTCCCTTGACTGACTGCACCTTGCTGTGGTCCCACTTGTGAGCCATGATTTAACTATGGTGTAAACCATTAACCCAACTGACAATTCAGTATGTTGTTATTCAAGTATTATTGC
Organism: Calypte anna; assembly: GCF_003957555.1. Taxonomy (NCBI): domain Eukaryota; kingdom Metazoa; phylum Chordata; class Aves; order Apodiformes; family Trochilidae; genus Calypte; species Calypte anna. The sequence goes on along the minus strand of NC_044274.1, from coordinate 41,326,840 downwards.
AATTAAAATCTTTCTTTACCTCAGGAGTTACCTAACTGCTAAAGCATCAATGAACCATATTAAATACAGGGTGTATTTTTAATATCTGTGAAATAAACAGCCAAGTATACAAAGTCCAGTATACATGTTCTGGAATACTCTCCATGTTCAGTTTGGAATTTTTTTTTTGTTTGCTTGTTTTGTTTATTTTGGGTTTTTTTCTCTTTTTGTTGTTTTTTTGTTTGTTTGGGTTTTTTGATTTGGTTTGTTTTGGTTTGCTTGTTTTTAGTGCTGGTTGGGTTTTTTTGTTGTTCATTTTTAAAGAAAGTTCTGTGAACATTATGACACGAATTGATAAATTAGTCTTTTTTTTTCTGTCTTTCAGCTTCCCTTCCTGGGTTTTCTGATCTGTCTTTAGATTTCTCTAAATCTTCTGCATTAGGAAGAGAGTTGTACAGAACTCCTTCCTCTTTCTTTTGTGATTTCATCTTTGACTAAAATTTCTTCATACTGAGGTCTACAAGGTATAGCTCATAAAGAGCTTAGTTTGCTGGCTCAGATTTCATAGACTAACAGCAGAATGAATATCAGGACATAGTTTTAGTGTGTGAATAAATGTCATGTTAATAATTCTAACGTAAGGATCACAGCTATTGAATTTTACAGAAAATGAGTATTTGCATTTAACTACTTCACAGTGCCTGCAGAGATATACTTGGGCTCGCAGGCACCCTTATGGGAAACATGTGTCTGTCTATATTTAGCCACAAAGTAGAAGGATCAGAGCTGCTGCTATTGAACAATCTGACCAAAAATAGTATTTCTTACCTCAGCTGTTAGAGGTGTCATTACAACATGCATAAATATGCAAAGTTTCTCTGAAACTATTGCCATCAAAATCAAGTTAGATTTTCACAGATTTCTGTGGTATAAATTTGTCCTCTAAGTAGTTAATTCTTTTTAATGTGATAAGGAAAAAAATATTCATTCTTTCATTTTTTTATGTTGCAGTTGCTGCAGTCATAGTTCAGTGAATGGAATAAATGGTGATAAATGACTAACCTGAAATATGGCTAGCCAACTGCTGATATGTGTCCTGGATAAAAGCAAGCACTAGAGATGAGGTTCTTACTTTTTACAAAAGCAAATTGAAAACTCATACCTGATAAAATATGGGTTCCAGACAAACTGAAACATCCAAGGGAACTGTAAGCATTTTCTGAAGAGCTTTGCTTTATTTTTATTTTTCTTTGAAATTTCAGTGGACAATCCTATGTAGATACCTTAACAAACAATATAGCTTTGCACACAAATATTTTAATGTTTCAATTTTTTGTTGTAGTCTGTTCTATAAAAAATAGTCGATATATACTAAGGTCAGTCATTTACTCTCCTTGAATTCTTTCTCATCTTGGGGGTCAGGTAAGAGGGAATAAATAAATAAATTATAGATCTGGTAATAAAGACATTCATGACGGGGAAATAGCTAATCAGATACCATGCTATCAACCGTCTTACCACTGTCATTTTTATGCCATTGTTAGAAGTTATATGATCAGTAGGATTATGCAGAAGAACTTAGAAATATCAGAATTATGACAGCTACAGAAGGATCTATCAAAGAAAGAAGCTGTAGGAGCTTCACTTGACCATCACTCTTGTCTCCTCTTCAGGGAAAGGAAACATGGCATTGTTTTCCCATATTATACCATCAAATACAATTCATGTAGTTAATTTCCTAGATTTTTATGCCTGTATTACTCTGTTATGGAAACTGTGTTACATGGAGGGTTGGAAACAGAACTGACAGAGAAAGAGATTCCTCTGCAAAAATTTCTGGTCTGCTTCTAAATAGACAAAGAACAGGGAATGGATTTTAAAAAAATAAAAAAAATAAGAGTAGTTTAAATCACATGCCTTGTAGACTAATGAGCAGAGGAACTATATCTGTTGCCATTGCACTTAGAACTGAATCTTCATATTGATTTGCAGTATGATCTGAGCAGTTCTATCATCTGTATAATGGACCTAAGAAATAGAAATCAATATGCTGATATGGTGGTGTCTTAATAAAGAAATACACTGGCCAAATGATCTCCCGTTCTTTAGGAAAAACATAAGAAATAAAGTAGTATGTAAAGGTGTTGTTTGTATTTCATGTACAATTAAGATTGTCAATTGAAGCTTCGTTCTTCATTCTTCTCTAGTTAGTCTTAAATTCTGCTGAAATGTTCAGTGTGATCTACATTTGTGTATTTTCAATTTGGGTTATATATGCAAATTAGTCATATTTTTTTGAAGACTATATTTAAAAAGCAATTAAATTTCTCTACAATTGAGGCATACCCAGACATGTGGTAGGAAAATGCAGAAAACAACATATTTTTCTTCAAATAAATGAGAGCAAATGCATTTAAACAAAAATAAATAGTGCAAAGTGAGAGAATCTTTTTTTCAGAACTGCTGCTTGAACTATCTCTAGCACAAAGCAATCAGAGAAATTAAAGTCTCAAAGGGTATATAAATCTTGGAGAACCTGGAGAAGTATTTGTTGGCAAAGTATTTGCCTCACTATGGAAAACAGTAATCAGCCTCTGTGGCCAGTTGATGAGAGTTCTTCTCCAAATAACTGAAAGGACAAAATGGCTTGCTCAATCATCAGCTTAAGTTCTTTTCTCAGGTAGTAAAAGGTCCAGGCGTAGAATACGTATTTTAATTAAGAATGCTAAGACTGCCTACATTAAAGATGTAAAAAATCTGACACTGAATTTCTGTTTCATGAGAGGGGAGAAAATCACCACTGATATGAAAAGATACTTTAAATAAGATAAATGGGAGCAAAGCAGTATATGAAGGCATCCACTACTCTCAAATTGAGTATAAATTATTATATATATATGTAGGCCTTTTTGATCACATAGGCACAATGAAAGTCACCACAGAGCTTTGCTCATGCTCATATGGTTCATACGCAACAGGAAAGAAAAAAAACCAAAACAAAACAGTATTTTGTAGTCAGTAATCTACAGTTTCTTTTATTGAGTAATTTCTTTTTCCCATATGTCTTCTCTGACACTAAATAGCCAGAAAAACTTAGATTAAAGCACTGACTTTTCGAAGTTCTTGTATATATACCTTCATATGTATCTTTTAAAAATCAATTCTTTCCATTATTTCTTCAAAGAATTTTAACAGATAAGTCCAAAAGTTGCATTCCTAGACGTGGAAATAAACAGTAACTATAAAGATAAAAAATTGAGCAATTGTAATCTTTATCTTCATAAAGAAGAATCAAGTTTATTGGATGATGTGTAATTGCTCACTTAAAAAGCTGCAAGTATAAAGTACTTATGTTTACAGTTCTGGCCACTGTGTCATGACACTTTGTTCTAACATAGAAAAAATTGCCCTGAAAAGACATTTGATTCTTGATGAAAAAGTGTATTTTTGTACTGTTATACTTAATAACTGTATATTTAAATTAAACTTTGCATAAATGAAATTGTTTAAGACTGTGGGTTGACACCATGTGATTTCCCAGGATAATGAGTTCAGCAAATGCTTAATGAGGAAATGAAGTTAGGTGTATGAGCACATAACTTTAACTCCGTTTTCTTGGAACTGGCAGAAGCCACTGGAAATCATTTGTAAGTGCTCCTGTTTCATTCATTATGTTCTTCTATCCTCCTACTCTAACTATTTTTTTCCAAAGTGAGGAACACGCTGCAGTGCAATTCGTAGTCCCAGCCTGGAAGTCACTTGTGGTTTTGGTTGGCCAGCAGTTGCAAAATATTCTTGTAGGGGATGCTTCTACATCCCTGTTTTGCCTGGACACTCTGCATGTCTAGGCAAACATACAGACTGTTCTCAATATGACTAAGGCATCTGCTAATGGTTATTGCACATGCCTTAGCAGTATATTCTTTCAAAATGTTTCTAGATACTTACCTTTCTCACATTAGGCATAAATAAGAATGGCACATGGATTCTTGTGGCAAGCCCACATTTGTGTGTGTATGTTCCTTTGGGGGGTGTTTCTGAGGAATAACATTTGTATGAAGAATGTCTGATAGACAGTGGTGTTACACCCTGCTGTAGATTTCATTCAGAAGACACATGTAATAACAAAACAGAAAGCTTCTGTGGTGATGTAAGGTGATCTGAAATATATGACTCTCATCTTCCTCATTTTTTTGAGTGACCACAAGATACAGTAATCTTAAAATATCTTGCAATAATTTTCCATAATGCAACTGAGGATAACGTTTTGTTTCATAAATGGAGGTGTTTTAAAGTGAAGTAGAAAAGATTTTCTGGGAGGTAGCTCATTAACTTCATTCTGATTTTTTTTTTCAGCTTAGTCAGAGAGCATAATTTAAAAAGGAACCTCTAGGAAAGCTGGGTATCTTTATTCATCACAGTTTCTTCCAACCTCTCCCTACGTCTATCCCTGAGATCTTTGTATCCCTAAAAGAGACCTATGATATACATGAAGACGTCCCTTAACAATTCTTCAGCACTGTGCTTGAGGTGTGTACCTGCCCTAGTATTTTTTAACTATCGATTCATAGGTCTTACTTTCCCTCTATGTTCTCTGTGATGGCTGACAGGGAAAAAAATTACATGAAGCTGAGTTCAAGTAAAAGGAAAAAGTGGAGAAGTTCAGGAGAGCTCAACTCCTCCTGTAGTGGGCTGGGTAATAAAGAGAGCAAAAACAGGAGAAAGGTAAGAAAACAACATCTAAAAGAGCAGAACCCTGAGATTCTGTGGTTTCAATTATAAATGCAGAAAAATACACGAGGAAAAGGGCACCTATGATTGTGGCAAACTGCTGCTGTAATCGAAAAACAAGAAGAAGCATTCTCTTTAAGTAACTGTGTTGGAAGACGTTGAGGAAGTATGTTTATGTTTAGTCTGTGCACATGAATTGTTTTGTGATACTGGCCCTTGTCTGAATAGGGATTCTGACTTCTTTTTTACATCTTTTGGTTTTATTCTTCCCAATGAGAAGTAAATATCCTTCACTCTTGCATAACTATTAAATGAAGCATGTAGATATAGGAAAATAACCAGTCAAAGGTTTCACAATGAAAGAAACCTGTTAGAACCTTTCAATCACCAAGAAAGGCAGGGGGGTTTTTTGTTTGTTTTTTGGAGAAGGAGGTAGGGAGTTGTAGGGTATATCACTGCTCATTCCTCTGAAAGGCTGATACAACTGATGAAATAGTGGATGGGATAGAGAGAGCACATGAACAGAGAAGAGTGGATTACTGTCCCATCCCATACAAGAGTTGGAGATCATCAGATTACAACAACATATGTTAAATTAAAAGGACCATATTTCTTAGCTATCAACCTCTTAGCCTCAGCTGTGTGCCTGGGAAGGACGTGGAGCAGATTCTCCAGGCATGTCTCTATGTGGCACATGGAGGACAGGAAGGTGATCCAAGACATTTTCACTAGGGGAAAATAATGCCTGACAAACCCAGTGACTTTCTAGGACAAGGTAACTACATCAGTGTACAAAGGACGACCTATGGATATGATCTATGTGGACTTCAAAGTCTGCAAAAACTTTGACGCAGTCCCCCACAAAATGCTCCTCACCAGGTCAGAGATATAAGGATTTGATAGGTGGACTGTTTAGTGGGTAAGGAATTGGTTACATCTAGAGGGTATTGGTCAGTGGCTTAAATTTCAGATGGAGACCAGTGGCAAATGGTATCCTTCAGAAATCCATACTGGGACCTGTAATGTTTAATATTTTTATCAGCAATTTAGAGAGTGGGATTGAGTGCACCATCAGCAAATTTGCTGGTGATACCAAGCTGAGTGGTGCTGTCAATAAGCCAGAGAGACAGATGTCATCCAGAAGGACCAGGACAAACAGGAGAGGTGTGCCCAGGTGAACATCATGAGATTCACCAAGACCAAGTTCTGGGTCCTGCACTTGGTTCAGAACAATCTGCACTATCAGTACAGGTTGGAGGATGAGGTTTTAGAAAGCAGCCCTGCAGAAAAGGACCTGGGGGTGCTGGTGGATGAAAAGCCGGATGAAAAGTGCCAACAGTGCTTGCTTGCAGCCTAGACCAATTGCATCCTGGGCTTCCTCAAAAGAAGTGTGGTCAGCAGATCAAGAGAGGTGATTCTGCCACTTTGTTCTGCTCTGGTAAGACCTCACCTGGAGTATTGCATCCAGAGCTGTAGCCCACAATATAGGAAGGACATGGAGCTGTTGGAGCAGGTCCAGAGGACAGTCATGAAAATTATTGGGGTGCTGAAACACCTCTCCTATGAAGATAGGCTGAGGGAGCTGGGGTTGTTCAGTCTGGAGAAGAGAAGGCTCACGTATCTAGTAATAGCCTTCCAGTATCTGAAAGGGGCCTACAGAAAGGCTGGAGATGGACTATTTGCAAGGGCCTCTAGAAATAGGACAAGGGGAAATGGTTTTAAATTAGAGAAGAGTAGATTTAGAATGGATATTAGTAAAAAGTTCCTTACTGTGAGGACAGGGGAACAAAGGAGCAGGTTGCCCAGGGAGGTAGTTGAGGTCTCATTCCTGGAGATATTCAAGATGAGGCTTGATGAGGCTCTGAGCAACCCAATAGAGTTGAGGGTGTGGTGCCTTACTGTAGGGGGGTTTGACTAGGTGACTTTTAGAGGTCCCTTCCAACACAAATTATTCTATGACTCTTCAAAATGTGTACAGTTAAGTCACAAGAAGGCACAGAGTCAGTGATATCACAGATGAGATAAAAGTGGTCTTATACTTGCTCTGCTCTTATACTCACTGAAGTGACTGACTGCTTTGGCCATGGTGGATGCCAGTGCTGCCAGACCACTGCATTGAAATCAATGCAAACTCCCTATATGAAAAAGAAAAAGATGAATTTTTTTTGAGAGGGAAAAAACAAAAAAAACAGAATATGCAGACAAACATCTCTTTTCCTTGTACGCTAATTTTAAAGTACTGTAATCATATATGGACAACATTTCCTATCTTAATTCAGTCTTGCCTGATAGCCTTCAATAAGTATTACAAATTATCTCAGGTTATGCACAGCACCTGCTTTTGAAAAAAGGTCTAGAATCACTGAGGAGAAAACTCTCTGAACTGAAACATTAGCATTTAACAAAATTGACTGTATCTTAATTTTGAAAGAAAAGAGTTAAGAGAAAAGTTAAGAAAAGTTTAAAGTTAGAAAAAAAAAGTACATATATATTTCTGTACACAGATAACTTTAAAAAACTCTAATCCTCAGGTACACCCAAGTTTGTCTGTAGATATGTGGTACATGTGATGTTTTCTTTTTAAAATAAGTGAGGGCAGAATATTAGTATCTCATCATTTGTTGCAAGAAAAGCTCCAGCGAAAAAAATCACAGATGCAACTGCCAGTCTTAAGTTTCTGTGAGATTTCTCTTGCTTTCCCTTCTGAATTTTGTAATTGAAAATCTCTGTGGTGTTGACATTTAATGGGGGACCCTGTGGTTTAGTTGTTTGTTTATTTGCTTTATTGGAATCAATAGTTCTTAATTTTTATTTTGCATTTATGTACTTACTTTCATTTTGAGGATAAGAAATTATCTCCTTTAAACGTTTTTTTGGTTGGTTTTTTTTTTTTTGTGGGTTTTTTTCTGGCTTTTTTTTTGTGGGTTTTTGTTGGTTTTCTTTGTTATTTTTATGTTTGTTTTGGGGTTTCATGTTTTGTTTTTTGTTTTAATTAATGTTCTGCTTGTCTGCTACCACACATATAAAGTAAGCTTCACCCTTGCATTTCTGTGTCATTGTTAAATATAATTAAATGTAGCATGAAACTTACCTACAAGGATATGTGTTGCAAGTTCTACACTACATTAACGTGAAGCAAACAGTTATATAAATGGAATAATCTTAGCGTTAGCAAAGTTTATGCATTCTTGGCAGGAATAGAGGGAGGGGAATGAAAGCTATCTCATGGCTCTACAGCATAATTTCAGTTGTCTGAAACTCTTGATATTCTAAATCTCTCTCCTATCCTGCCTGCACATTCCACCATGGAAATCTTTAATAGCTAAATACCTAGATTAGGAGTTTGCTTGGTGGCTGCAGCCCTGTTGGAAAATCTCTGTCTGACATTTTAGCCCATTTACACTGCTATTTCAGTACTATTCCTTTGAAATTTTATTCATTGTTATTGAAAAAGACAGCACGTTTCTGCTGCTTTTTCTGGAATACACAAAGGACTGAGCAGACACACTGATTTCCTTGGCTTGTGCGGGCCACCAGACTCCCTCACATACATGTAGAGAGAATGTCTCTTCCTTCCCCGTACCACTGGCATTTTATCTAATCTCTCTGTAGATCTCTCCTTGCAGTTGATAGTATTTGATACTAAAAGTTCACTAAATGGAACTAGACTAAGCTGCTGTTTTTGTCCAAAAATATTATTTGTTTGGTTGTTTGTTTGACTTCACATAGTGTTCGAGTGCCTCTACAACCTTCAGTGGTTAGATACTTCTTATCACCATCTCTACAGTTCTAGAAGTTGTTTCAGAGTTAATCTCAATGAGACTTTATTATTAGCAATAAAAGTTATGTATGCCTGTTTTTTTGCTTTCGATACAATTGGTACAGTGGTGTTACCCGGAATGTCATTTTTTGTGTATGACAAAAATGGGAAATGAGCTATGGGAAAATCAGCAAATTTTTTTCTCTCAGGATATGAAAGGAAAAAAAAGTTTTCACCTTTTCAAGGCTAATGGGAATAAACAGTAAGAAACAATATGTTAGCTCAGGATAGCTGACAAAGTAAGGTATCAATTATATGTTAATATAAAATTAGCCCAGAAAAGAGAAATATCACGCTTCTTTGCTGTGCTGTACCTGAAGTATAGGGTTAATGTCTGATACGTGGTAGAGAATATTTAAATAGGAAGCTCTTCAATGTGGAGCTGTTGGGCCAAATCCTCAAAGTCTAGTTGTTGTTTCGATAGTTTTAATACCACTTTAGAGCCTGGCAGGATGTCATGTCAGTATTAACTATGTCTAAGGACGTTTTAATCATCAGTTGTTTCTGAGTACTGCTTTAAAATTTTGTATTGCAGTTTATTCACAGAAAGGAAAAACTCTGTCTCTGCAGATCATGTGCTTTAATAATCAGTGTGTTTTAACATGGTATACCTGTCTATATACTTGCCTTATTATTTTATGTAGATTGCATATATTTTTACTGCAAGATAAACAAATTCAGAAAGAGATATGGTTTTAATTTCTTTTATTTTTTCTATGCCAAAAATGAAATAACATTTACTTTGGGAAACACATATTAATATTTTCTAATTCTTACTTTTTAGTTAGTATCTTTAGTTAGTATCTTGCAGTTTAGTATCTTTAAAAGTTGTTTAGCCTCTTGGAGAAAAGGTACTTTGGAATCCTCTCTGGCATGTAGCCTTGTCTTTAAGCTGTGTTGCTGAAAAACTTGGCTGTCACATAAACTCCTCTTTTAAAACATGCCTCTTGCTGTTAGGCAGATTGTTTTGCTGTTGTAAACTTCTTTTGTCAAGTGGGTGTTCTGAATTCGAGCCAGGCTCTAGTCCATTTTGCATGCAGGTTCTGAAAGGCGAAACCAAACTATTCACATACACTTCTGTTACAGCATCTCTTGGGTTTTGGCTTTTATTTGTTTGGATTTTTTTTAAAATTATTTTTATTTTCCCATTTTTGTTGGCTTTTGAAAAATAAAATGAGATGGGTATTATGTGCAACCACTACATATATGGTCAACATCTGGAAAAATATCATTTTCCATTGTATGCTAGGCAAACTGCAGATAAAATTAAAATGACTATATTGATCTCCATGTTCTGGGGACTGTGCAGCTGGATACAAAACTTTGCTTTCTTAAAAGCAAAGAAAAATGAGGAGAAAAGTGAACTAGCTGCCACATTGTTTTCAAGAGGCAGATCTGTGGATCCTCATTTCATTGCAGACATCTTAACTCATCACAAGCCAATCTCGACAGCCTCCATGAGTTTACAAGTCCTTTGTGAGTTTGTTACTTTTAGGAAATTTCAGATGAAGTCTTGGATGATAACTTGATCTGATTTGTTTGGTGATGCTGTTATGCTACCACATATTGTATCAAATTTATTGAAAAAACTATCTTCCTGGGGAATAATAACTTTGGAGTGATTCTAAAATTCTAACTCAAAGATTTACAGTGTTGTTCTTCATCCATCTCTGGTGAAGACTTGTGCATGAATGGTCTTAAGAAAATGGAAAGAAAATGCTCTTAAGAAAATAAGACAAATTATATCAGTGATTTCTGATCCATACCAATACAGTAATATTTGTCCTCTGTGGACAATTACTATATATAGACTACTTCCATCTGCCCTTTTTGTGCATGTGAGCAATCATGCCACTTTCCTTTTTTATTTCCTGTACTTTTAGCCTTTCTACCTCTTTAGGAGTGATAAGAAGCTGTGTGTTGCTCTAGGGAGCTACATTAATGGCTTGTGGCCTTTGGCTGAAATTAGCTTCCATGAGGTATAAAGCTGATGGGGGAATCCTATGGCTGTGCTGAACTGGTTTTGACTTTCACACCTGGTTTTGCGAGTGAATTATTAAAAAATTTCTGCAGAAAGCATCTGTGTCTAAGAAAAAGTGAAATATTATTTAATGTGTATGGAGTGGCTCAGTGGCTCAGTATTTTGGTGGTGGAAGGAGGAACATTTCAAAACAGTGCTTTTCAACAGCTGGAAAAGTGACTACATGTAAAACTAGCTTCCCATTCGAATCCCCAAAAGGGAATGTGCTGAATCATTTAGGCTGCTCTCACACACCTATCTTCCCTCTAAGTATGCTTTCTCTGCAAAGCAGATAAGGAGCTTCCTCAGTTGTTATTTGAAGTATTTTAATGCATTTTAATGCAAAATAATCTACTTTATTATTACCTTTTGGCCAAAAGCATGTTCAGCCCACCTGATAATTCTGTAATAGCCACTATGATAAACAAAATGCTCTTTATCAGTGAACTTGATTTAATCTGCTAAAGCCAGCTTTCTCGCTGATTTGCATGTGTATGAAATCATCTTGTAGCAGTGATAGCCTGGTGCTTTTTCTTCGAGAGGTCAGTATCACATTTTACCCTCTGTGAGATGTGTATTTAAAAGCAAGCAGATTGAAGGAAAAGTTTGTGTTGTCTGCTACATGCTTTAACCAAGAAGACCTTTTAAGATGGCAGCCAAGAGTGTATTTTCTTCTCTCTTTTACTGCAGTGTAGAGACAGAGGCATCCTCCTTATTGCAATTTTTTTTTTCCTGTGAAGTAGGAGCTCCCATAGAGTGGAATTCACTGCAGTGAAGCAATTTCCTAAGGTATTGTTGAAATGACACAGTTGAACAAGTTAATAGTTCCTTCATCTTAATTTTATATAGCACATAGATCCCTTGAGGATAAGTTCTTTTGGAAGAACAAGTATGAGTTAATTTACTGTTAGACAATTTCAGTGCTATCTATACCATCAGAACAAGAAGGGGGCAAAGAGTCCAGTGCTGAAGCTCTGGGGGGTGTCTGGTGCCAACTTTTTTGTTTGCAGCTTCAAGGCTGTAAATTTAACCCAGATAGTTTAAATATCCTCTTATATCCTCTTACCATTCTAGGAGATGAGCAATGAGAATCAAATATCTCTGGATGCCTGTAATCCCATTAGAGTTAAAAAATAAATTCCCCAAGGGTGGCTGAAACTTTGTTTCACTTAGAATAGTAGAAAAAAAGGAGTTCTTCCTCAGCATAGTTTCCTAAGGTATTTTAAATTCCATAACTGATAAGCACATGTAGACTGCACATCTGGAATAAAAAATGAGTTGTGAGTATCTAACATAAATGTGGATATAGCACAACTCTCTGGCTATCGCTCATCAGAATTTTCCTGCTCTGATTATAACTTCAAATCTTTATGCTTTGAGCCCCCTTTTGGGACGGAAAGTTCTCCACAGTTGAGTAACAATTCTGTTGACACTTAGCAACCCGTTCAGCTCTGGACCTCTGCTTCTGTGACCTTTCTTCATGTCCAGTTTTACCCGAACACTTTTCTTAAAGGGCTCAAGAGTTAATTTTAAACCAGCTTTTCTTTTCAACATATTTGCAATGCCTGCCATTAAAAGGTCATCTTTCACTCTCAGTTAATATTTTCACTGTTTGAAATAGGATTATCCAGGTTTAGAATAGAAATTTAATTCAGTTTCGTATAACAAATGTTCTAATATAGGTACTGATGCAAAAGTAATATTATCTCAAAGCGTGGTCTTCAGTGTTCCAGAAATAGAAGAGTGGAGAGAAGCTTTCTTCTCTTTAGTGGTAAAATATCCTTAATTGCACTCACATTGCCAAGGACCAGACAGTGTAATCTGTGTGACCCATGGTGCAGAGCTGTTTGGGGCAGGGATTCCTTGAATAATTTTTATACAGTGACTTCCAGCTACTTTCCCATTTCATATTCCTGTCTTTCAAAATCTGGTGGGAATATGGGAGCGTGTGACCGGCTAAATACATGTAATGTTTTCCACAGATATTCCTGAATCCTTTGAACAAGAAGCTTGATCTGGTGTCTTAAACACTGGAGTCAGATGCAAGGTTTTATTCTTCTGCTCACCATCTTACCAGAAAATTCTTGTTCAAGAAGGTAAAAACGCATAAATCTGTTGCATTTGTGACATAACACACTTGTGACCTGAAATGAACATTCACTTAGCTAAAATCAGTCTGCTTCTTTTACATTTTTCATTGAATGTTTGCAGACCTAACTATATGAAATTTTGCTAGTTTGGCTGATATCAGTTGTAAACTTAAACATATGGGCAAGCTCATTTGCTTTTCTTCATGGCAGTTAGCTGTTCTGAGTGCATATGAAAATGAAAATAAAATAATCCCTTTTGATTTTGATGACTATCTAAAAAACAAAGAGTAGTTCTGTATTTATTCATCAGAAGCCTACAGCCAGAGTTGCTGATTAACAGGCAGGTTTGCTGATGTATTGGATCATGACACAGGGGAAGGCAGCTTTTCTAGAAGAACGTACATTTTCATATGAACTACTGTAACATTTATTTAGTTTCTCATGTGACACACTGGAAAGAGTTTTCAAGCCACTCTACCTCTCAGGGAGAAGAAGGTGATAGAGGTTACACATCTGCAAAATCATCTTAAGGGAGACGGCACAGGTCATAGAAAAGGTTAAGAGTGAGAGTCTGTAAGTCACAGACATGTCTCCAAATGACAACAGTCATTTGAGGAACAGTTCCTGAAGCCCCCTGGAAGAGTTGTGCAGTCTTTGTGTCTTTCAGGTAGCACAAGCATAGCCCAGGCAAATGGTATGTATTTTTTAAAGTAAGCTTCTCAGAGCTCTTTCTAGTATAGGCTATTTTTGCAACAGTTTGCAGATGTTCAGTTCAGGCTTCCTCTAGAGAATTGTACACTTAGTACTCTGGAACCGATGCAAGAGAAAGTTAGATAATTTTAAATCATCCCAAGTTTGTACATATAATCTGTAATAAAAATGGAGAAAAAGGAGCAAAGATAGAACTCATTTTGCAAACTAAAAAGTGGTTTGTTTTCTAATATAGTTTGGTTTTCAATATTAGTTTTATTAGAGTATTTTTAAATGAAGGAGCATACTGGTTTTGAGGGGACAATTAAATCTGTTTTGTAACCAATTAACTTGGCTATTTGCAGACCTCGTGGAATTCTTTTGGGAAGTCATTAGTGTACGAAGTAGTTGCTTTTTAAAATGTGTAATTGTTGCTCTTTAAAAAGACTTTTCTACAACTCTTCAGAACCTTGGGCTCAAAATCAGTTTAAAAAAAATCTTTTCTTCGTTTTGAAATAGCCTGAAATGAAGAAAATATAGCATCTCTGAGACCATTTAGAGTTCTTTGACAGAACCCTAATTTCTACCCAGGCATGTGAATACGGAATATTTGTAGAGTGCCCATGTCACTCTACAGCTCATTGCCCAGAAACATTTTCAGATTGCTTTAGAATATCTCCAGGGAAGGAGACTTTACAACCACTCTGAGCAAATTGTGCCAGTGCTCAGTCACCTTCACAGTAAAAAGTGTTTCCTTAAATTCAGAGGAATCCTTTCTATTTCAATTTGTGTCCGGTGCCTCTTGTTCTGTAACTGGGCACCACTGCAACTTTCCTTCAAATATTCATATACAGTGATGAGATTCCCCTCCTGAGTCGTTTCTAGGCTGAACAGTCACAGCCCTCATAGCCTTTCCTCAGAGAGGAGTTGGTCCTGTACCTCCATTATCTTGGTGAACCTTCATTGGACTTTCTCCAATATGTCCACGTTTTTCTTCCTTCAAAGAAGGCAGGAAAGAATGCTAAGAGACTTGCCTGGATGAACAAGGAGCTCTTGGATTTACTATCACACAAAAAGAAACTTTACAAGGAATGGAAGAAAGGACATCTAGAATGGGGGGCATATAAGGAAGCTGTCTGAGAAGCAAGAGAACTTGTTAGAAAAGCTAATGCTCAGTTAGAACTAAATCTAGCCAGGGAGATCAAGGAGAATAGCAAAAATTTCTGTAGGTATATTAACAGTGAAAGGAAGACTAGGGAAGGTGTGGGCCTCAGAAAGGAAACAGGAAAACTAGTGACAAGTGATATGGAGAAGGCTGAGGTTTGAGGCAGTACAGCCTCAGACTGTCAGCACCGAACAATTGCTGATAATTTCAACATAAGCTTTGGGCTATGTGCAAGGACAGTGCTGCTTAGAGCATATTTTATAACCACAAGGAACAGTACGTTAGAACACTCGAAGGTTAAGGAGTAAGCAAGACAATTAGATTAAGGGACTCGGCACGATTACAACATCCACGAAGAAGCTCGAATGTGTGAAAGATAAGCTTTGTTAGTTAATTGTTGCTAAAGGTTTTGTAGCCAATCAAGTCAAAACGTGTGTAACGAGATGTAGAAATCACCAATCAGCAATATGTATACGTGGCATTAGCTCTTAGATTAGTGTATAAATATTGCCTTCTGATTCAATAAAGTTGGACATTTGTTTGCATCAAACTGGGTCCCCGTCTCGCACTGCGACAAATGGTGACCCCGACGTGATGTTGGTTTGAAGATTTTCCGGTTGCAGGTCTCCAAGAACTTTGGTTTTGAAGAAGAAAGGCTGTGAAGAAGCCGGTTATTTGGTGCGCACCTCATCACCTCCTCGCGATTGGTAGGTGAAGCTTGGAGAAACTTACTTCTTTTTATTATGGGTTCAAAAGAAGAACGAGACGTTTATTATACTTTAAAGACTTTACTTAGTAAGGATAAAAAAGTTATATCGGGCCATGATCTAAAACTGGTTTTAAAATGGACCTGTGAGCATTTTCCTGACATCAATTCGGTCTCTATTTATTACCCTACATTTTGGGACGAGGTCGGAGTTAAATTATGGGATGCCACTACACAGGGCAATAATGAAACCGCCAAACTCTTAGCACCTTGGCGAACACTTTTTGAAACTTTAAAAGGAAAAGAGTCTACTACTTCATCTGCTCCCCCTTCTGCCCCCCCGCTGCCAACCACTGCCGCTATGGTGAATGCAGATTTGGACCCAGAACCCTTTGGCCCTGGGGGCTGGATGAAAAGTAAAAATGGGACCAAGAAGCAAAAGCAAAAGCGACCGAAAACACCACCAGAATCATCGGAGTTCCCAGAGGGAGAGAAGCCGGAGAACACAGGCGAGGAATCTTGGAATGCAGACTCCCTCCCACGTGCCTGCCTGCCGCGGCTCCCAACTGCTCTGCCACCTTTCCACCTCGGAAGCCTGATTTATCTTCTTAACCACAGTTACCATCAATTAATCCTCTGCTTCACCTGTCAACACCATCAGTGCCTGCTATAGAGCAACAATCAAGGAAGGAACTGGAACTCGGAGACAAGCAACTAAGGAAACTGCTGAAGAAGCTGACAGAACTGGAGACCAAGGATGAGTATACCCCTGAAAAAACTCTAGTTTTTGCTCCAGGGAACATCCCGAACAATGGAGCACTAATCAGGTTCTCAATGGATTCTTTACCTCAGTCTTCACTGGCAAGAGTGAAGTGACAGATGTGTCAAGTGGCAAGAGACAGATGCAAGAGTTGAAAAGAAGAACGGCCAATTGTAAGTGAAGATCAGGCTTGTGACCATCTGAAGAACCTGAAATTGAACAGCTCCATGGGACCCGAAGGGATACACCCAGGGCTACTGAGGGAACTGGCAGATGTGGTTGCTAACCCCCTATCTATTATATTCCAAAACTCATGGCAGTCCAGTGAAATCCTCACTGACTGGAAAATGGGAAACATAACCCCTGTTTTCAAAACGGGAAAGAAGGAGGGTGCAGGGAACTACAGGCTGGTCAGTCTCACCTCTGTGCCTGGTAAGATCATGGAGCAGAACCTCCTGGAGGCACTGGTGGAGCAGAATAATAATGAAGAGGTGATTGGGTACACTTAACACAGCTTCACCAAGGGCAAATCATGCCTGACAAATCTTGTGCCCTTCTATGAAAAAAATCACAACATCAATAGACAAGGGAAGAGCAACCAAAATCATTTACCTGGATCAGAGCAAAGGCTTTGACACAGTCCTGCACAACATCCTGGCCTCCGAGCTGGTAAAACATGGGTTGGACCACTCAGTGGATTAAGAACTAGATTGATGGCCACACCCAAAGAGTGACTGTCAATGGGTTTGTGACCAAGTGGAGGCCAGTGACAAGTGGAGTCCCCAAAGGATCAGTGTTGGGACTGGTCCTTAACATCTTTGTTGGTGACAGGGGCAGTGGCATTGAGTGCACCCTCAGCAAGTTTGCTCATGACACCAAACTGTGTGGTGCTGCTGACACATTGGAGGGAAGGGATGACATCCAAAGGGACCTTGACAGGCTGGAGAGGTGGAGCCATGACAACCTCATGAAGTTCAACAAGACCAAGTGCAAGGTCCTGCACCTGGGTCAAGGCAATCCCAAGCCCAAATGTAGGCTGAGCAGTGAGTGGTTTGAGAGCAGCCCTGAGGAAAAGGACTTGGGGTTTCTGGTGAATGAGAAATTCAACGTGAGCCATCAGTGCACACTTGCAGCCCAGAAAGCCAATTGTATCCTGAGCTGCATCAAGAGAAGCATGGCCAGCAGGTCAAGGGAGGTGATTCTCCTCCTCTACTCTGCTCTCGTGGGACCCCACCTGGAGTACTGTGCCCAGCTTTGGAGCCTGTGTTACAGCAGGCACATGGACAAGCTGGATTGTGTCCAGAGAAGGGCCATGAACATGATCAGAGGGGTGGAGCACCTCTCCTATGAAGACAGACTGAGAGAGTCGGGATTATTTGGTCTGGAGAGGAGAAGGCTCTGAGGAGACCTTAATGTGGCCTTCCAATATCTGAAGGGGACCTGCAGGAAAGCTGGTGAGGGACTCTTTGGGATGCCAGCTAGTGATAGGACTAGGGGGAATGGATTCAGACTAGAGGAGGGTGATTTAGATTGGAAGTTAGAAAGAAGTTTTTCACTGTGAAGGTGGTGAGACACTGGCACAGGCTGCCCAGTGAGGTGGTGGAAGCCCAATCCTTGGAATTGTTCAAGGCCAGGATAGACAGGGCTCTGAGCGACCTGATCTAGGGGAGGTGTCCCTGCCCATGACAGGGGAGTTGGAGCTAGATGATCTTAAAGGTCCCTTCCAACCCTGAAAATTCTATGATTCTTGTACTGGAGAGACCACAACTGTATGCAGGGCTCCAGTTTTGGTCTCACCAGTGCCGAGTAGAGATAAATCCTCTTTCAGTTCCAGAAGTTATTTGACAAGTTCCCTCACCACTGAGTGTTTGAGTACTAAAGAATAAATGTCCTGAAAAAGCTGTGTGATTGGCTGAAAAATAAATAAAACAATGTCCAGATTAAATGGCTGTTTGTCACAGCATAGCAAATTCACTCATCGATTTTGTTAGGGATGCTGCAATTCTCTACAGAATCAGGCAGTTCTGTAGGTTTGCCAACGATCTGGAAAATATTTGTCTCTACTAAGTTATTTCAGTTAACGGCAGATATGAAGAACTTGAAAAATACTGTATGAAACGGAAAGACAGGGCAATAAAATGGCAAATAAGGTTAAATATGGGTAAATGTGAAGTGGCATCTATAAAACCAACAGATACAAATGGAAGATGTGTAGAAAATGGTTTCTTCTTTTTTCATCCAATGTAAGAACTAGGAGGTGTCAGCTGGAACTAGTCCTTGGTAAAGCAAACCAAAAGAAATTGCTCTTCACTCAGTGTGTAGTAGAGCTATGGAGTTCATTGTTGCAGGCTCATGTGGACACTAAATTTTTGTAAGGATGGTAACATAACTGAATATTGCAATGTAAGAAACTCCAGTGGAGGTTATTTTAAAAACCCTAATAAAATGACACTTTCAGCCAAGGAAGACCTTTCAGTACAAATTGTTGGAAGTAGTGGTGTGAAAAAGCTATATTCTTACATTTTTCTAAAGGCATGCACTGTTGGAGAAAAGAATGGAATAAATGAAATTGTCATGTCACTGAGTAAAGTTGCTCTCACGATTTTGTTGTCCTTTGCATACTGTATATGTCAAAGCAATAGTGACATCTGCTCATCATTTTCCTATGGACTTTTGGGCAAAGTTACTTGTCAAGATCTGAATTTAAGGGAAATGAACATTTCAAGGAAATGAATGTTTAGTCTGGAGAAGAAGAAGCTCAGGAGAGACCTCATCATTCTCTACACCTCCAGTTCTGGGCTCCTCAGTTTAGGAAGGATATTGAGGTCCTGGAGCAGGTCCAAAGGAGGGCAACCAGGCTGGCGAAGGGACTCGAGCACAGATCCTATGAGGAGAGGCTGAGGGAGCTGGGGGTGTTCAGCCTGGAGAAGAGGAGGCTCAAAGACCTCATCACTCTCTACAACTGCCTGAAAGGAGGTTGGAGCCAGGTGGGGGTTGATCTCTTTTCCCAGGCAACTCTCAGCAAGACAAGAGGGCATGGGCTTAAGTTGTGCCGGGGGAGGTTTAGGTTGGACATTAGAAAGAATTTCTTTACGGAGAGGGTGATCAGACACTGGAATGGGCTGCCCAGGGAAGTAGTGGATTCTCCGTCCCTGGAGATATTTAAAAAGAGACTGGATGTGGCACTCAGTGCCATGGTCTGGTAACTGCAGCGGTAGTGGATCAAGGGTTAGACTCAATGATCTCTGAGGTCCCTTCCAACCCAGTCATTCTATGATTCTATGAACTCCCTGAAAGGAGGCTGTAGCCAGGGAGTCGGTCTCTTCTCCCAAGTAGCTATCAGTAGGACAAGAAGGCATGGTCTGAAGTTCTGCCAGGGGGGGGTTAAGTTAGATATTAGGAGAGAATTCTTTACAGAGAGGGTGATCAGGCATTGCAATAGGCTGCCCAGGGAGGTGGTGGATTCTCCATCCCTGGAGGTCTTTAAGAAGAGAATGATGTGGCACTAAGAGCCATGCTCTGGGAACCACAGTGGGAGTGGATTAAGGGTTGGACTTGATGATCTCAGAGGTCCTTTCCAACCTGGATGGTTCTGTGATTCTGTGAACTTCCATCTGATTTCTCCACAGAAGCTGGCTCAAGCTTCAGATGGTTTGCCAAGGAAGTGTGTGTACAGCTAAGGTCTTCTGGAGCTTCTAGGAAACTCGTCTTCTTCTACAGGACCAGGTGGTCAGCATCTGAAGTTGTATAGTAACAATTCCAGAAGCTCCTGCAGCTACATATTAGCTTATGCAGGTCAAGCATGGCAGTGTTTGGGATAAGCAGGGTGAAAAAGAGAGAAATTAACATACAGTGTTCAGTATGGTAACAGAACTGAATAAGTAATTTTAATGTCCTGGAGCAAGCTTCAGGACACAAGGAAAAATTTTCCTCTGTGATTAATTTTTTAAATAATTGTGGCATTAGTAATCCTAAATGTGAATTTTAAAAAAGGCAGTCAGGATCTCTGTGCAAAATTTTATAATCCATTATACATCTTCTTTAGAAAGAGGAAAAGTCCTCCCAGATTGAGATCCATTGCCAATAGCAGGAAAGATTTAGTTTGCAGCAAGAATGGAACTGGGAATGTAAACCTGTGTCTTCAGCTATAACTTTTTACAAGGCCATCAAAATAAAAATACTGTATCTTCTACATAGCTGATATAATAAATAATGTACAATGACTCGTAACCACTCAACAATCCCCAGATATTCTGGAGACACTATGAAAACAAAAGTGTTCGGACACTCTATTTTAGGTAATGGATTTTATCTTGCAAATAGATATATTGTTCTTTTCAGCCTACTATCTAGGGAAAAAAATAAACAAAAGCAAAAATTAAAGGTTTATTTTTGCAATGTCCAAAATGAAAGAAAGGCATGACATATAAGGGGAAAAAAAGCAAAACAGACTGCAAGTTGTGTTTTGTTTTGTTTTGGTTTGGTTTTTTTTTTAGATTTATATCTAATTTAGATTTTATAATTTAAATTTATTTATATCTACATTATGAATTTGTAGTAAAATGGAGAAGAAATAAAGCAAATGTCAAGAAACAAAAAATATGTGCATAAAATAATATTTAAGCAGTCCTTTAGTTTCAATAGTCTTCACTGGCCCTATTTCTTTACTAGCTGACCTGGCTGGTGGGAACATTCTCCAGTCTGTCAGTCACTGAGTCAAAACCTAAAAATATAGGAAGTCCCCCAGCTGTTTTTATTTTTCCAGATGGATAATACTTTCCAGATGGGTGCTCAAATATATCAATAGCAACGATCATGTGCTCATAATCAGTCTGCGATAATGGTTTCCAACAAAAGCTCAGCATATTGTTTCAGGTATGCTGGGTTTCTGTGGAGTTGTTTGTCACGTGGAGTCTCTGTAACCTATCCTCATCCTAGCTGCCATCTGGTCACTTCTAGGCCACAGAATGAAAAGGCTAAGCTTGCCAGCTGAATACCATGGCAGGGCAATACATGCCATCAACTTAGCAAAAGATTGCCTGTACTGAGCTGAGCGTGGGTCATTCGAGGTAGCTGGTCTTTCCACTTGTTATAATTACCAGGTATCTGTGTTGCATGTTCAGAGCAGAAATTATGAAATATTGTAGTGGGATGGCTGAATTTTAGAGACAATGAACCAGATGAAGCCTTTATTTTGGGTAATCATCACTGGGATAAATCTTTTGGTGCTAAACCTTTGCTCTAGAATATGTAATTAAAAAACAAACAAGCAAACAAACAAAAAGAACAGGAAGGTGTCAAGTCAGTGCAAATTTGATTTTTTTAGCAAAACTATACCAAATGTACCAGAAAGACAGTTTGTTTAAGTGACAAGGAGACAAAATCAAGAACACTTCTTCACTAAGGCCCTTACCAAAGGATAGAATAAAGCCAGTTTTGATTGTCAATTAGTTATAATTTTACCTGCCCTATAATTTACCTACCTATAATTTTATTCCCTCAGGAATACTTGTGCGAGTTGGCTCGCTTAAATAGAATGAGATTAACTAAAAAAACCTCAACTCATTGCATAGAAAAAAGAAGAAAAAAAAAGAAACAAAAGTGATTAATATAACTAAAGAAGGCAAAATTAGAACATTACAAGATGTATAAAAGTAAGAGGCAGGAAATGTTTTCTGTCACTAAATGATAAAACAAACTAATTCACAGCTAGAAAGCACCACTTGTGATTGCTTTCAGCACCTTTTTATTAATCTTGCTGGCAGTTTAAAAGTTGAAAAATAACATTTTTTTCTACTTGGCTACTAGTTGCTTAGTAACAGATGTAAAGCCTATTGAAGCTCTTAAAAAGGTTCCCAGTGCCTACTGTGAGACTTTGGTTTGAGACTTGTTTCTTGGTTTCATGTGGTCAAAAGCTCTTTAAATGCTTTTTGAATCATGTAAAAAAGTCATGCATTTATGACTATGCACATTCAGAGTTTAGTTTGCGTATGTCAGGGGTTATGTTAGCAGCAGCAGTAGCAGAATTTCTTTACTTGCTTATGTTACTTGAAGTATATTTACACAAGCAGCTGATATGCAAAATAAAGATGTCTGAAATAACTAAGATTAAATTTTTGGGCTGGATCCTTCAAATGGCAAGAAAAGAGCATATATTAGGGATCAAACATCCTGCAGTCTGTCCTCTCTCCTATTATATTTTATAAGTTAGATTTTTTTTTCCTTAGGAGGAAGGAGCAACCTAAAACCACAACAAATTGTTGGGACATGTAAAGTAACCTTACATTTTATTCAGTGTTCAGAGGTGAAAACACTGATTGAAATAGTACGATCTGGGTTTCAGGATGTCAGATTACCTGGTTACACTGTCTGGATTTATACTTCATTGATTTTTCTACTACCATTATTGTCAAGGTACTTTGCAACAATTGCATCATTTTTAGCACTGACAGTGCAAACCATGTTTATAAACTTAAATTACATTCAATAGGCACAAGCAGTCACTTTGAAAAATGGAATGCAACCTCTCCTCCCCTCCCCTCCCCTCCCCTTCCATCCCATCCCCTCTCCTCCTCTTCTTCTTTCCTCTTTTCCTTTGCTATTTTCTAGTTCCCAAACAAAACAAGGTTAGCATTTTTTTGGCTGTGTACATTAATCAATCCAATCTCACCTATTCACCACTCATGTCTGTACTGCTCCAGTGTGGCTTTCCCACAGGGTCCTAAGTCCAGTCAGAAGAGATGCTCCTTTGTGATTTCCCCTTCACAGTATAATATCCATAGACTTTTATGACAGTAATGGCATGCAATTCCCCATTGATATTGCACAAGTAAAATTACTAGGTTCTTCCTATCAAATCTTTTCCTACAATTTGCAAGTTAACAGTGCCCACATTTTACAAAAGAAGATTACTTACAAATAGTGTAAGAAGCTCTTCACAGATGCATCTAAGGTAGAGATGTCAACAAGGAAAAATGCTTGGTCATGCAGTCTTTTCTAGGAAGTCTAAGGGGATGGCACATGTTAAGGTGTTTCTGGTCACATTTTATGAGGGGAAAAAAATGTTTCAAGTTCAAGTGGAACTTGGAGATAATTTACCTGACAAATTTAAAACTTTGGAAGAATAAGCCCAAGATGCTTTATGCATCCTGATGCTCTGTCAGAGGTCTATATTCTTAGACCAGTGCTCTATAAACATCTTGAACACAATGAGCCAGATGCTTCCCTGATCCCCTTGCTATTTCTAAATTGCACAGATGAATTCAGTTGACAGTTGCATAAAGCATAATTAAGTGAATTAAGTGTCAGAAACTATCAAGCTCTGCTATTGAGGTGTTTGGTTGTCTCCTGGCAAACAGACAGAGGTCAGGCTTTTCCTTTATTCTTGACAACAACTCTGTCAACTAACCCTGGATTTCAAAGGGAGCTTATTGCTGTTCCAGAGATATTCAAGGTGCTAACCCTCACCCTCTTTCACCACTTTGGCCTACCTGTCTTAATCTACCAGTTTTAAAGACTGATTATTCCTATCAACAGGAAGGAGATATAAGAAAGATACAGAGAAAAGTCATCAAGTGAGTTCAGCTCTTCACCAACTCATTAGAGTATAAATATGTCACTCCAGATAAAAGTGCATGTTTGGTGCAGTTTACTTCCATTTCTTTTATTTTAAATATTTTTTAAAATTTTTGTAACTTTCTTTATGAGTTTCTCATTCATCTAAATTGTAGCAGCCCTGTAAATCATGGTAGATTCTTGTTTTGTAGATGTTTATTTTCCATCTGACATATATCTGATGGGAATATTTGCATTTGTAAAAATCTGTGGGACAAGTCTTCCCCTGCCACACAATATGCTGTTTTGAAAAGAAGTTGGGCTTGATTCTCTAATTCTCAGGTTCTGATGAAGCCTGCAGATAAAGTACATGAGAGACTTGATAGGTTAAGAAAGCCACTCAGAGTCTATAGGTACTCAAAAGCACTGGGAGTAATCAGAGGTGATATCCTTGGTGTGCTTAGTAACGGATTCCTGTGGAATGAGTGCTGGAACAAGATAAATGCTCTCTCCCTGATCTGTGAATTTTCACATCATGATGGAGATGAACCAAAATCAGTTTGAAATTTCAGGATAATAATATTGATATTGAAGCGTTGCTGTCTGATATGTTTCATGTCACAAGATCTAAACATTACATGGTTTGTCATGGTAAGGTATAATTTTTTTTGCCTTCTTGTTTCTAACAAATAAAAAGTTGATCTATAAATGCTGGTATATTGGGTGTAGCTTTATGCAGAATGAACATAGGACTTTGTTAGGATCCGAGTTATTATTTTATATTTTGATTGTGAGGAAAATTCAGCCACTACTCGTAGATGACGCATTTACAAAAAAAACAAGCTTTATGATTTAAAAAAGTTATAAGGATTTATTTTAGGAAAAAAAGAAACAATAATACCCCCGTTAAGAGGAGAGAATTACACAATTAGCTACTTTGGAGAGAAGAGTCGTTAAGAAAAAGAAAAGAGACAAGGGGGTAATCAAGATGTTATCACCCGTCTGCCTGGCCTCTGGCTGGAGTGGCTCCTGCTGATCTGGTGTTCTCCGCTTTTCCTTTCCTCTGCTGTTGTTGTCCCGTAGCTGAAGCCGAAGTGCCAAGAGAAGGGAGGTCTAGAGGAAAGCTGCTTCTTCTCCTTTTTTCCTAGGGTTTTTTATACAGCGCAAAAAAGAGGGGTCTCTTTTTTGCATAAGTCCCAGATACACGCAGACTTCCCGGAGATGAGTCATCCTTGTCTTTCAGTCTTTTGGGTGTCCTTCTACATTGTGTCTCCACCATGCACCAGGAGGTGACCTGATAAGCAATCTTATCTTACAGGTATCTGTCAGGCATATGGTGAGGTAAAGATATGTTAATTGTCAGTATGTTGCAACAAAGCAGGAAGAAGAAAAAAAAATTGATCCAAGAGACATATTTTGTATTTTTAAAGTGTTTACTTCAGACTTGAACAAGGGCAAAATTTTCATGTAATACAGAGAGGCAAGGCCTGTGAGGTTTTAGGCTCAGATGCAAAAGTGAGAAGTTCTTGTTGGCTTAGCCCCCCCTCAGCAGGTAAGAAGGGTTTAACTTCTATATTTAGGATCACAGTCTAATTTTTTGGTTAAAACTATACTTGAATGAGGAGGCTCTGGTGATGGTGTTGGGTTTTAGAATTAGGACAAGTAAGGAGATGACGTGTAGGGTCATTAGGAGATGTTCTCTTGTGGTTGAGTTTTGAGTGGATATGATGTGGGTGGAAAGGGTTCCTTATTGAGAAGTAAGAAGTATAAATACAGTGAACAAGATGGTTAGGAAGGCTGCAATTCCAGTTAGTAGGACTGTGAATGGAGATAACTTGAATAATGCGATTTTGATGGTGGGTTCAACTATCACATTTGTGACTGGGGGTAGAGCTATATTTTAGCTAGTAGTTATCAGGTTGCTATGAGAGGGAGTAGGGGCTGGGGACCTTGAGCTAAGAAGGGAATTCAGTTATGGGTTCATTCACAATTTGTATTGACTAAACAGGTCAGCAGAGGAGGTTAGTCTGTGTGAGATCATTAGGATTATTGTACCTGAAAATGATCACTAAGTTTGAATTGATCCTAAAGCCATATACAGACTAAATTTCCAAGATACTACCTATTTACATGTCTGTAGTCTTTAGGAAATATTCTCATAAAAACTTTCACTACAGAATTTTAGTGAATGTTTAAATCACAATTTTGATGTTCAATATACTTTCTTCTTCCTGTCAGCAGGAATTCTATTGGTAGAGGCTGAAATATGAGTGTGATAATAGACTGAATTTAATTCTAAATTGTTCAAAAACTACCTAAAAAGCCTAATTGGAAAAGTCTTTGCATCTGCTTTCTTGTTAAGGATTTCTACTGTAATGCCTGACTGCACAATCCCACCCCTGAAAGACAGCAGCATATGCATGTGATTAAGTAGAGTGAACAGGATTGTCTTGTCCATATCTGCCGAAAATCATCTGAACATGCTGGTGGTTCTTTGTGGACCACTCAGACACAAGGCATAAAATTATGTTTAATATGGGCAGAACTAGGAAGGTGGGCATTTTTTGATTCACAAAGTTGTTCTTGCATGGATATAGATCAAGGGAGCAAATAGCAGTCAGACTGGGGTCTGCATCCCAGTAGTTCAGAGTTCTTGAGTGATTTGTATTTTCATTTTTAGCACTTGTATTTTTGAAAGCAAGAGTAAGTCAGGGCCAAGCATGTAGTATTTAAGTAAATCCTTCTCGTGGTGTCCACTGTCTTATGTTACTCTCACTTTGTAAAATATTCTCAAGTTTTAGAAATAGTTAACAAGCCTACAACTGATTTTATATATCATGACTTTCCAGAATCCTATTAAATATTTAACAAGTCTAAAAAAAATTGCATGCAAGTGGATTATGAAGAAAGATGATGTTTTATGTCTACATCAGCAGCACTCTTATTTTGATATAGGTGAAGAAGAGAGTAAGGAATTGAAACAAACTTTAGGTACACTGATGCTCCAGATAGGCTACAGCATAGTCCCCTCTCAGCTCCCACCCATATTTTAGAAGACTTGTACTACTAATTAGCATGCATTACCAGGGTGCTTTCTTCTGGTCACAGTGGTCCAAGGAAACTGGCTTGCTGGTTTGTACATAAAACTCTTTCTAAAACATATATTTGTGACATGTAGTTTATTAACATGGTAAAGCTGTAAATATCGAAGACCTAAGTGTTGGCAAGTGTGTGTGATTTAAATACTATTGCAAGCTTTCCCTGACTGTCCTCCCAAATGTTACTATTCTCAAGCATTTAGTGTAAGAAGTTTTTTTAAAAAAGATGTAGCTGAATTCTTACAGTTGGCCTCATACCCAAGAAATAAGTGAGGTGTTTTATAAAACAGTGTTTGCATCCCTTTTCTGGGAAACTTTCTGTGTGAATTCAAGCAAAGTAAGTGATATTGAGAATTAACTGCAGCTCTCAATTCTTGGTTAGATCATAAAAAGTCAGGGGTTAGAAGGGACCTTGAAAGATCATCCAGTCCAACCCCCCTTCCAGAGCAGGGTCACCTCCAGGAGGTCACACAGGAACACGTCCAGGTGGGCTTTGAATGTCTCGAGGGAAGGAGACTCCACAACCTCCCTGGGCAGTCTGTCCCAGTGCTCTGTCACCCTCACAGTGAAAAAATTCTTCCTAATATTGATATGGAACCACCTATGCTCCAGTTTATAGCCATTGCCCCTTGTCCTATTGTTAAGTCACCCCTGAGAAAAGCTTGACTCTGTCCTGCTGGCACTTGCCCCTTACAGATTTATAAACATTAATGACGCCACTCCACAATCTCCTCTTCTCTGAGCTGAAGAGACCCAGCTCCCTCAGCCTTTCCTCATAAGGGAAATGTTCCACTCCCTTCGTCATCTTGATTGGTCTGCACTGGACTCTTTCAAGCTGTTCCCTGTCCTTCTGGAACTGGACACAATATTCCAGATGCAGAATCATCAGGGCAGAATAGAGGGGGAGGAGAAACTCTCTTGACCTAGTAGCCACCCCCCTTCTAATTCACCCTAGGATGCTATTGGCTTTCTTGGCCACAAAGGCACATGGTTGGCTCATGGTCATCCTTCCATCCACCATTACTCTCAGGCACCTTTCACCTATGCTGCTCTCCATCAGCTCAGTATATCCTATACTGATATCTGGGGTTGTTCTTTCCCAGGTGTAAGACTTTACATTTGCCCTTGTTGTGACACATTAAATTTCTCCCTGCTCAACTCTCCAGCCTGTCCAGGTCCCTCTGAATGGCAGCACAACTTTCTGCGGTGTCCGCCACTCCACACAATTTTGTGTCATCAGCAAACTTGCTGATAGTACACTCTATTCCCTCATCCAGGTCATCAATAAATAGATAGAATAGTACCAGTCCCAGTACTGACCCTTGAGGGACTCCACTGGAAACAGACTTCCAACTAGACTCTATCCCATTGACTACAACTCCCTGGCTTCTGTCCTTCAACCAGCTCCTAGTCCACCTCACTGCCCCATCATCCAGGCCACACTTCAGTTTAGCTCCAAGGATGTGGTGGGAGATGGTACCAAATGTCTTTCTGGAATCAAGATAGACTATGTCTACTATTCTGCCATCATCCATCCACCTAGGTGTTCCCAAAATGCTTTTCAGGTTGCCTCAATTGGAAATGAAGTAGAGTGAAACAGCTAATTAGTATGTAGGATGAAAAGTATTAATCAAGGGCAAAGTTTTAATATTATGAATATAAACTTATCTGTATCTAGTACAAACATTTATTTATGTAGTATAAATATCAAATCAGTGAACTGAACTGAGTAATTCTTGCTTAGCAGAAGCTATTAAATATAAAGGATAAGTAATTCTTCAATATGAATTTTATATGATTAAGCATACAGTATTGACTTTCAGGAAGAACTTGTCTTTCAATGTGTCTCTGAGAATACTCCTCCATTTTCAGTCTCACTCTTTGCATCCTGTTCTTTGCTCTTCTGAAATGAATCTGCTCAGTGCAATTCGTCATGGATCTAGTGTGTCAGAAGCATAGTAGGCAGAGGTAGTATCCTTTTTATAGTCTATCTTTATGAGGAAAACCACATGAGAACATTAATACTCAACTGGATTAGACCAGCTCTGGGTACATTCGCCAGCAGTGACCTGTCTTCAGGAGAGGCAAAAGAAGATGCTGCTTCAGTTTAGTGCACAAACCTACCAGTTTCTTCAGTCATTCCCTTTGAACTACTCCAGCTTCTAATAAAAAAGTGCAAGATGGTGATGGATATCCCTCTTCACTTCAGTACCTTGTAGATTTCATGTTAATTCATCTGCTTGGTTTTGTACCCACTGACACTGACTTCACAGCCTGATGGAAAAAAGTACAAAATGTTCACGAGCCACTGCAGGATGCCATGCATTGCTTTATTTGTTTTAAATCTATTCTCCTGATACTCTCACAAAGTAACCCTTACGCTCATACCGTGGGATTTGGTGAGGCACATTCTTACATTCAGTTTATCTGCTGCCTTTAGGAATTTGCAAATCTGAGGCATAGCCATCTTCGTCCTTTTTCTCTCCAAACTGAAAAACTATTCAGCCTTTTAAAGCTCCACTTGCAGGGCAACCAAAATACTTCCTGGATAATTTTAGCTCTTTTTTCTTTTATGTTCCCCAATTCTCCCTCCTTCCCTTTGAGCTGCAAAGACTGGAATGGCATTGCGTGCAGCACTCAAGCTATGAGTGCATCAATGTTTATTACAGGAAGCAGATTCCCCTGTCTTCAGTTCGTGACCATAATAATGAAGCCAAAACTCTCAAATACCCTTAGACACTGAACTAGTGATACTGGAGAGCCTTTGAGCTTTGGGGTGGGTTTTTTTTCGTTTTTTTGGTTTTTTTGGTTATTTGTGGGTTTGTTTGGTTTGGTTTTGTTTGTTTTTTTTTAATTTTTGGACCCTGAGAGCTTGTTCCTGAGTCAAAACTGCCAGTTCTGCACTGTTTCTCATCAGCCTGACCTTACACTGCAGCTCACCAAACACATCCCTGAGGCTCTTCTACAGTTCTTTGCCATGGGCACAATACTTGACTACTCATAAAGACCCATGAAGGGAAGGACATTGCTCATGGCACTGTTCCATGCTGAAAGTGCCATCTAAGCAGTGCTCTGTTTCCTCAGCTTTAACTGTTGCTAAAGGATCTCTTCTCAAGTCCTGCAGCAATAGAATTTCTTTATAAAATTTCATGTGGAAACTTGTCAAAAGCCATTTGAAAATCCATATCAGACTTCATCCACATGATTATTGTTATGCTTCTGGAATTCTACTAAATTTATGAAGCAGGATTTCCCTTTATACTAATGCTTCCCCAACTTTCTCTCTCCCTTTTTTTTTCTTTCTCTTTTTAAAGATAGACTGCCATCCATTTTCCCCTGAATGGGAGTAGTAAGACTAACTGGTCTATAGTTTGTAGGATTCATTCTGGAGCCCTTTTTGTAGATTGGAGTTACAATGGCAACCTGTCAGCGCACTAGCACAGTGGCTGTTTATAATGGTAGGTTTAATACCTTAGCCAGTAGTTCTGTAATTTCAAATTTGAAAGCTGAACTCTCAAAATTAATCTCAAGCAGGGCAAATGTCTTTTCCTTCTCAAGCTTAATGTAAAATCATTTAATCCTTTGGGTACTACAGAGATAGTTTAGGTCATACAGTACACAGAAGAAAGGGAGTTATTTTTTTTCATGCCTTGTCAGACTGTTTTTGTTTAGTTATGCATTGGATGTGATTGGCTTAATCCAAAATTCTCCAAAACTCCTAAAATCCCCTCCAAATAATACTTCTTGAATTTGGTATGAGTGTATGGACATTCTTGGTTTTCAAAGAACTATTTAAGAAGTGTTGTAAGTGGAAAATTTTTACAAGTAAAGACTTAGAGCCTGGGACTATTATTTTATTGGTATTGTGGTTTTTTGTTTTGTTTATTTTTCTGTTTTGTTTAACACAGTAGACTGTTACAGTTCATAGTGTATTTGAAAAACTTGGATACTTTGCAGACATCAAATTGACATGTGAAATTCACAAGCGAGATAAGTATTTTGGGGGGATGGAGTGCTAAGGAAATCTCTGGCAGAACTTACGTCTCTTGACATTCAGCTATGTTCTCCATAGTTAAAGATGTCTCCTTTGGATAAATGTTTTTTTAATCTATTGCATTTTTCTAAGGAAATAAAAGTCTTTCTCAAATACAGTCCCTTAGGGGATTCAAGGAGACTAGATTCACAAATCTTAGATTCCAGTTTCAGGATAAAACAACTTGAGTTTCATGGAGGTAAAGTCCTCCTTGGAAGAGCTAGTGTAAGATAGTGTAGGTGCTTTCATTTTGCACAATTAAAGAGGGGTTTTTTAATCAAATCAGTAGAATTTTTTTCCTTTTTTTTTTGGAAGTCTACAGAGTTTTGTTGCAGAGGGGTCCAGAAACCTTCACAAATGTTGGAATAGTATGCATCTCTAGAAATTTTGGAGGTTGGAAGACTTTGGAGGTGGGGTAAGATTTTGATGACTGTGAGAAAATCTCCCCATGGAGACACTTTGAGGTTTGTAGTAGCGCTTTCAATACCTTTCTTCCTATATTTCATGAATAAGGATGCATCACACATCCCCTTCATCACAACTCTGCGAACATACGTGATCTTCTCTGTACACAGGTACCTGTTTCTTATTTGGGAAGCAAGATTCTTACATGTCAAGTAGTTGAATGTCATTTATGCCTTGAATATACTTTTCAGCTTTAAAACCACAGATTTTTTTTGAACTATAGGAGATGGTGAGGCTAAAGATATATACTGGTTAGACCAGACAGGTAATTGAAGGTTCTCAGTTAAGTTGACCACAAAACTTTTAAAAGGTTATGAAGAGGCTGAATGAACCCTATGAAGGGTTGAAAGAACACTGTACCCAATGTTTGACCTAGCATCTATTACCACTATTAGCATGAGGAAAAGGTAATCTCTCTTGTGGGTTTTATAATGCTCTTTTTGATCCTTGGATAAATAAATAATAGTTTTCAAGCTTTTACTTTTAACTCAGCTAAATTTTTCTCTAACTTTGCACCTGCCTAGGTACACTCATCCTGCAAATTTGTGCTCTGGTGTTATCCTTACAGTGATCAGCTCATCTGCTACAGGTTCCTTGCTGGAGCTGGTGCTGATTCCCACCAGGACAGTCTAGTCAGGATATTCTGGGGCCACCAACAGAATAGAAGGTTGCCAAAATAAATGTTTTCCAGGGAGATTTCGCACTCATACTTAATGAAATAGACATTTTTCCTAACTGTTTCTTTAGAGCTTAGATTTTTCTTCAGGGTTTGTAATGAAAATATTTCATGATCTGTTGACATATTCATATGGTGATTTTCAAAAGAGAGATTTCATTTACAAAATGGTCTTGGCAACAAGCTGGAATATCTGGGAAGTAGAACAAGACTGTTGACAGGCAAAATTAGGACTGAACCACAACTGACATAAACTTTTCAGCTGAGCCATTTTTAAAACTGACCAATAGCATTTTCTCTGTTGCTTTTTAGAGTATGAAAATGAGATGGATAATGAGCACATATTCACAGTGGTGAAATGTGGTTGTGGAAATAGTTACATGAATGGCAGGTTTTGGTAGAATTGTCTAGCTCTTAACTCCTGTGGCTGTGCCCACTACAAAAATGGGATAGAAAATAGGGCTGGTTTTCAAGAAAAAATGGTGAGAAAGCTTATTTTTTCAATAGCCAGTAAATCAATAAATGAAATAAAAACTTTACGTTACCCTAGTCTGTGTGGTTTTCCTCTGTATCCCACATTTTTCCTACCATAATAGAGCAATTCCAGATTTTATCTTATTGTCCAGACTTCCAGGTCCACCAGAAGTTTGTGATTAATTTCTGTGAGTTCTAAAGCTTGCAAATGCCCCAATATTTCTTCACATTTATTTAAAAAAATGACCACAATGTTTTATGGAGATTTGAAATCTTAATTCAGTCCTGGTAGAAGGTCATGTTTTAGTGTAATGCAGACTACCTTATATATTTTGAGGGTTAGATTATAGTTTAAGTAACTAACATGACAGAAATGTAGCCCTTATCTTTTAAGAGGCACATCACCACTGCAAGAGTAAGAACAATGTTCTTTATAATAGCTGAAACAATAGGTCAGCCTTTTAACAGTATTGTTCTTATGAAAAAAACACATATTCCATGCAAGTGCTTGCAATGTGAAGTTTAGAAATCTATTGATGAATATGATGATAATCACTGTAGGTTTTTTTGTTGGTTTTTTTTGTACTGGAATAATTCATGGAAGTGTGGTAACTAAGCATAAACAGGTATGGAAATTTGAAAACATAAGTGACCTTTTGATGACAATTTAGGACAAAAATTTTGATCCAACACAATACAATCTGGGGGGTTTTCCATAAAATTATAAATTAATTTTACTGAGTCAATGCAAAGTAGAGAGTCAGATCTGTGGCAAATAGAGAATTTAAAAATTGTTTCCTATATAACTGAGTGATTGCTAGTTGTAAAATACGTCCTTCAGATAATATAATCAAACTTTAATAGTTACCATCACAGGGCAAATAAGAATGGCTATAAACTAGACTTGATATAAATAGTAGAGTGTATAGAAATTAATAGCAGTTTAATGTTCTAATATTTTTAAATATGCATGCATACACAAGCATAAAGATGAAATTATATCCGTATATTTTAATTTTCTGGACATTTTAAATTTCCAAAAATAAATTCTTCTAATTGAAAATATAATTCTGGTCTATGGTAAAACTCATTTCACTCATGTAGCACCTCTGATAAACCAAAATGGAAGGGTCTGTATTTAATAAAAGGTGCCAACAGGAAATATTTGGCATAGTAAGTCTCATATGCTTATAGAAGAAATGCAAGCCATCTCTTACATCCTCCTCATTTTTCAATAAACTGAATAGACTATTTCTTTCTAAGGTCTGGTCCAACTCAAAAAATTAAAAAAAAAAAAACCAAGAAAAAAGGCAAATAAATAAAGTCATATTTAATGGAGATCTGCATTGCACAGATACAGATCTTCACAGCTTAATATTTTACTGCTGTGCTTTGTGGTACAGGGACTTGTCCAAAATACACTTAACAACAAGCTATGAAGCAAAAGGTTGTAATAAAGTTTCTACTAACGAAACATGCTGTATGTATAATTATTTGTTTAAAAAAAAAGTAAAAAAAAATGAAAAAGTGGTAGAAGAGTTTAAAGAAACCCTTAATGAACCATATAAATGATAATCTTCAACTTCCCTTCAAAATTCTAAAGGGAAAATTGTACACCTAAAAGGTAGACTGGTAGAATAGCGTGAGGAGAGCAGGATGTTTCACTGCTCTTGACTTTTAACACATTTTTTTTATTGTAGCTGGTCTATCTGTTCCACAGTCTCTGTTCTGACAATCGTTTTTCTCTAAGAACTTTTGAACCTTAATGTGAGATTTGTCCTATAATAGCACAAAAAATTGACAAAGACCATTGCACAGAATACCAATTGCAACAGAAGTACGGAAACTGCTTTTTATTTTCAGAGTGGTTGCTGGTTCTATGTCTAATATTATCAACGTTAAAAATAAAGCAAGTTGTAAACATGGAAAATTTAAATGCTTATTACTTCCTCTATATATCTATAACCATATTTCAATACCATCAGAGCTCACAAATTTACAGCTTTTAATCTGCCACTATATAAAGTGAGAAATTTCCTGAAAATTAATATGATGCATCAAAAGCTGCTTGTACTTATTGATCTGCGTTCTTTCATTTGTTTTAAATACAAGCCAGTCAGATTGGGTAGAAAGACAGCCTTTCATTCTGTAAAATTTTTTTGATGAAAGATAAAATTTAATATCTTCACAAAACAGAATAGTAAATAGGTCTATTCTAAGTTTTTTTTGTTTTTTTCACTGACATAGATTTGCTGTTAAAAACAATTTTACACTGAATTAGGTCAGGAAGAGAATTGGTCTGGATAATTTTTATGAATAGTAATTTTTTTTATTTTATTTTATTTTTTTTTTTCAACTTTGGGTTGACAAAGTTTTGCAACTTTGATTTTTCCAGTATACTGCCACAAAAAAATTACACAGTATTGGCTTCAGTCAATAATAAAGCTTACATTGGGAAACATGGAGATATGCCTTACCTCATTTTTAAAAAAACGAGTTTCTTACAGCTGCTGATTATGTAGTATAATTTACTTTTATTTTTAACATTCTTTGAACAAACAGAATGTCTTAATCCAAGGTTACATATTGCAGAAAAATAATTTATTGTGATATTATTTATAACCTGCCATCATTCAGCTTGCTGGCATAAACCTAACATAAAGGTGCCCTGTTTTCCAATAATTTTTTGTATTTCTTAGACTCTAATATCAACACAAGACTATGGCGTGTCCAAAGTAACAAAACACTGTGATAAACAAAGGATGTAGTAGAGTAACTAGCCTACAAGTTATAGTCTGAACCTTTCTATTGTTTAGATTAAGCACTATAATGTTTCTAAAACTCACTTCTGTGTTTTTAAACTGAGAAGTGTATGTTTTACTTTGATTAAAGATATTCCAGAACGTTATATGAATTACTCTGGAGAAATACTTCATCTTCAATTAGTTCAAGATTCAGGTTAATTTAGCTAATAACTCCCTTGCCTGAGTTTATTCCCTGCAATAAGTGTCAGTTTGTCATTCCTATACAATAACATAATAAGTTAGTCAGAAAAGAAAGAGGAAAGTGTTGTGAAATCTCTTGGTCCATTTTTGGCAAGTCCACTTAAAAAGCAGGAGGTGTTCCAGCTCACCCTCACAGAATGCAGTGATCTGAATTATTCAGTCTTGATCTTTATTGCCTTTGTAAATTTCCTAGAGCAGATCAGTCTCTCTGTTATGGTTTGCTTAATGGTTCAAGGGCACTAATGATAATGTCCTACATAAACAGTAAATTGCAAAAAAAAAGTTAGTAAAATATTTCTGTATAAAATCATTTGGCCCAGGGAGATTTCCATACTCAGTTTTGTATTTGGTGAAAGAGGTAGTTCTGGTCAAAGTGGCACAGCCAGTTTTTGAGTGCTCCAGAATGAAAGAGTGGTATTAACACAAATTATTTTTTTACTAAGAAAATTAAAAACAGTGGATATTGACAGATTCCATGTCATTGTGAAAGCTTTTTTCTTGAATTTTTTAATTTTTTAATTTTTTTAGGTCTCAGTTGTTCACTAAAAAGGCAGATATCTAATAGTCTAAAAAAAAAAAAAAAAAGAATTAAAAGTTTTGAATTTTTGGAAGTTCCTAAACAGATTTCAGTCTGTTTAAAGACATTAGAATCTTAAATTTTTTTATTTTTTTTTTAATTTCAGCTCTAGTACTGGTTATTCATGGAGTCTTATCTGATTCTTTTTTTTTTTTTTCTTTTTTTTTTTACAGTGGTATTTTATACAGATGTCAAGGTTATGAAATACACACTAAAACTTGATTGGCTGGGTCTTGAAGTTGTGGAAAGCATCCAACTATGTTGCTTTAGGCAGTCTTGTGGCATCAAAGCACAAAGATGCTGTATCACTGTAGTACCACTATAGATTGAACTCAAAGAGCAGTATTTTTTCTCATATTAATTGATCCCAAATTATTTTCAAGGCTTGGGTCTGTTTTGGTTTTTTTGTTTGTTTGTTTGTTTGGGGTTTTTTTGAGAGGGTTGTTTGTTTTTATTTTTTTGTTTGTGTAAGTGTATCATCAGTAAATTGTGATGGAAAGAGGAATGAAGATTACATGAGATTATAATGTATTGAATGCAAAGCAGGTTGTTGGATTCGACCCATTTCATGGCAAACAGGTGCATCTGTTACTAAAACAGCATCACTACATCTAATACTAATTGAAATTCCTATTGTTGGCACTTTAAGAAAAACTGCCAAGGGATTAAGCTGGCATAAAGCCTATACTAACTTTTCACTCTGTAACAGGTACATAAAAAAGCGGTTCATTTTCATGAAAGAGCTCTATTTATTCATTGTAATAATACTTGTTGAAATATTAGATTTATATGCACACAGGAAGCAGAACAAGAAGCTCAGGTAAAAGAATTACCTCATTGTTTTGTGTAAATTCAAATGTGGTATTTAAACACAATTCAAGATCAGCAGTGCTTTTAATTTTTTTTAACTTATTTTTTATATAATTTTCATTTCAAAAATAGAAAATTAGTTTAGTTGCATAAATGGTAATAGTTTTCATCATAGAAAATGCTATACGGAGGAAGTACTCTTTGAGGTGTTCGAAGCTGTACATTTCCCTGATTAAAGAAGATAAGTAGCACCTATTTCTTCTATGAAAGTGAGAAGGGACTAATGAAGAAACAATTAAATGGCAGTAAATAGATTTTGATTCAATGAGAGCTTTGAAGTGGATGTGCTGAAATTTTCTCCTACAATGAATTAACCAAAAGGCTTTCCAAACTTAAAAAAACAAAAATAAGATTGATAAACTGAGCTTTTTAAATGGCAGAAAAGACAACTTAGTAAGAAACACTTCACTAAGAGTAGAAGATTTATAATAGCAATTTTTTTCTCTATTTTCTTGGTCTTTACTGGTCTTACTTTTTTGAAGTCATGTCAGTGGTAGCAAACTCTGTACATTTGTCCCTGGTTCCAAGGACATATTTTCTTTTACCACAACAGAAATATCATGCCGTCTCTCAAACCTTCTTCTATTTCAGCATACTTAGCCTCTCTCCATGTTCAAAGTAGTAGAGGGGGAAGGAAAGGGAAAGGACTAATTCGTTCCTTGGGAAACTTTCTTGCCTACCCCAGAGGAGTGTTTTGATGACAATTTAATAATTGTTAATGCTAAGCATGCTAAATTAAGTTGATTTTAAAATGAATAGCGCTATTCTTTCTGGTAATTTGAGAAATCTCACAAACTTGGAAAACCTTGGAACTTTCTTTTGGTGTTATAATGCTGCTTTTGGTGTTATAATGCTTGTTGGTTTTGTTTAAGTTGGAATGAAAGAGCAACATGGGTTATCAGACCAGCTAGCAGCTATTACTGAGGAGAACAAAGATAGTGCAAAAAGATTAAAAATCTCTCTGGAGATGTATGTTGGAAATCTAGGATGCACTGTTAAATGTATTTCTATTTTTGATTTAGAATGTTTTAGCAACAAACCATCTCTTGTGCTAATAACTTCCCAAGGAGACTTGCCTAACATTAACCTAATGTTTTAACATTCAGTTAGTAGATACATGGTGGCTGGACAGGGTCCCATTGTCAGAAACACCCCTCAGTGAAATGCCCCTTATTATTCATGACCCAAGTGGTATGTATAAAAAGGCAAAGCAGCCAACTGTCAATCTGTGTTTGTCTTTAATGGGGACTGTGGGGGGGATAGTCTGGAGCCCTGGAATTAAAAACCGGAGACAAACATAGAAACAGAATGGTCGGGCTGTTTTGATCACATAATAGGGACTTGATGATTTGATCCAGCTGTGCTCAACACTATATGCTCAACACAAATAGGGCTTCTGGAAACTGAGTGTATTCCAAAGTGTAATAGTTTCAGGTTCAAATGAGTTGGATGGCTTTCAAATGAATAATCAAATATCTATCTCTCGTTCTTCTCAATTACTCAGATAAAAGAAAGCAGAACAGCGAAGAGTTGAATAGGGTGACTTCTAAGTATAGTACTAACTGTGCTAAAAGGGAGAGCTGCAGAAATTGTCACTACTGTATTTGGAGGATAGAATCTCAACCTTCTGCACTAGTGATAATTGGAAGGCATAGATTTAGTATTAGATGTTTCACAGTCTCTCAAATAAAGGGGGAATAATTAGTCCTTGTCTAATTTTAGCTACTGTTTTCAGAAAACAGAAACAAAATTACTTCCCAAGTCCTGAACTCATTCTGTTCTTATTTTTGTGGTAGCACTGACTCGCAGAAAACATCTCTACAACTTGGAAAGTTATAGAGAGGGGTATGTTTATTCAGCTCTGGGTGCACTATGGGATTATTCCTCCGAAATCTGTGAGCACCAGTCTCACAATTAGTTTTTTGTTATGTACACTGGATATTACATATTCATTAGATTTCGCAATACACCTATACATATTCATCACCTACTCCCACTTTGTATTAAAATTAGTCCCAAGAGGTGATTTTCATAATCCCTTCCCTCCTGCCTTCCCTCCTGCGCTTGCATTGTGTCTCCTGGTGGTGGTTATGGGGGGTCTTGGGGATGAAGTAAAAATGAAGCAAAGGTCTTTCTCTGGGTAAAGTTTTCACCTCTTCTTCTCCAGGCATGTGCATTTCTTCAGTCTTCAGCCAAGCTGACAACATGTTCTGTTTCTTATCTCAAGGTTGCTATAGTTATCAGTTTAGCACATATATTTCCCTTATAGGGTGATGACTACCTAAACCATTTCTTAGCTTCTATTAAACAAGCATTCTGTGTTAGCTTCTGTCAGGTCAATGTGACCCCTAGACAATTACTAGCAGGCATTTTATATTAACCCTTACATCAGCACCAGTGCAGCCATACATTGAGGTACTCCTTTTAAAAATAACTTATGTTTGTTTTAGCAATGTCTTTTCTGGTGGTGAATGGCTCATAATTCTGATGTGAAATGATTACAAGCAAAATTGTTATTCCTACTTGATACTATCAGCTGTTATTAAAAGAATGGGTAACCCCCATAAATTCCTTTATTGTTATTAGTAATTTAGATCTGTTTTCCTGATATAGGCACTGAATTTATGGAACATAAAATTTATTATACGCATACATCTATGCATTTCTGTTGAGGGCTGCGTGCTCAGAGATGCCTATCCTATTCCTATTCTTCCCTAAGTGGCTGCTAGTGGCCACTGTTTCAGACTGAAAATTCTCTTCTACTAGATACAATGGTGTTTTATTTTGCCATAGAATGCTGAGTTTCCTGCATAATTGTTTACAGCATACTAAACATGTAGGACTTGACCTAAAGGACTTGAGTATTGAGCTGAGATAGTGAAGAGTATACCACCATTCTTTAAAGTAAACTTAGTAAACTTAACCCTAAGGAGTATATGAAGACAGCTTCTTATCAAAGTAAGATTTCTTGCACTTGGCATTGAGTAGTATTTAACAAACTGTTATTCTCAATACTGTTTATAACTCTCATTTACTGTGTATTTAAATTTTAAAGATGGAAATGCTTCATTTTGCACTATCTTCTTGATTTTAGTGCACTAGAGATTCTCATTCATGACACAGGACATCTGAGTGTATATTTTAGACTGCTTGCCCACCCCCAAAGGAACCGCAGGCAAAGACAGAGATCATCCTGGTTTTACAAAAAAATAAATAAACTGTAGGAAATGATGGCATTTTTTGGTAATTTTTTTTTTTTTTTTTTTTTTTTTTTTTTTGATGGTAATTTTTTTTTTGTCAGATACATATACCTGGTATTTTTATGTTTCTCATATGTAATAGAAACAACCATGTGTATGAATCAGATAGGTTTTCTTTACACGACATGCTACTGATTTTTAGTCACAAAAAGTGGGACTAGTAAAACTTAAATATTTGGAGAAGGAACATGACAAAATATATATAGCTATTTTGAAACATTACAGTAACTGCTGAGTTGAGTACACAGAAATGTTGTGCTAGTAGCATGTATCTTGAAGGTACTGATTTTTTTCAAATAGATATTTGAAACAAGACATTTGATCTACAAAATGCATTGGTAATAAGACAACTAAGTACTTTGTATATATTTTTAAAAGTCATTTTCCTGTAATATCTGGGTCACCCTCTCCTCTGTGGGATAATCTGAAGGTGCACTGGGGTATAAACACATCCACGTAGCCAGTGGCAGATGTCCTGGTTACACAGCTGTCAGTGTTTGGGCTCAGCTGAAGTTCCTGCTCAGTGTTTCTCATAGTTGGCCTGCAGCATATACAGGATTTTAACCAACCAAATAACATGCTAGCCTGACAAAACAACAAAAAGAATTAGAATGAAGGTTTGAGTAAATTTAGATCCTAAAATTAATCTATTTTAACAAATCACTGCTAGAAGGGCCTTGA
Organism: Calypte anna; assembly: GCF_003957555.1. Classification (NCBI taxonomy): domain Eukaryota; kingdom Metazoa; phylum Chordata; class Aves; order Apodiformes; family Trochilidae; genus Calypte; species Calypte anna. Next base: position 41,286,186 of record NC_044274.1, on the reverse strand, counting down.
AATACCAGGGAATGCTCTAACCTTTTGGCAAATGATGTTTATATAAGTGTTTGTACAATTTCAATAGCCAAGTAATTAAATCTACATGAGTGGGTGTTGTGCTTGCAATTCACAAGCCTGGCTTGGGCTGAAGGAGGGGTGTAGCTGGGAGAGAGGACCTGAGGCTAAAGGTCCTTAGTGCTTTGGAGTTTGTTATAGCCATGTTTTGAAAAGTTGTTGGGAGTTCCCAAAGAAAAAGGTTGGGTTTTATTGTTCATGAATATTTCTGTTGCCAGACAAGGGGGCAGGGCTGGTCTCCCAAACTGCCTGTCAGCTTGGAAAATGTGGGGAGTGTAGGTCTGAGGAATGCAAAATGAAATTTCATCGTGTAACCAGGGACTCATTGTTAACACCGTCAAGCGAATGGCACAGCTGTGAAATTTTTGTGCCAGGCCTGGTGAGCTTGTGGGAAAGCTTGCAAAGCCAAGCAAGCCATTTGGGCTGGTGGTGTTGCAAGTAGGAAGAAGCAGATGATAAAACAATTTCATTTAAAAGCTTAGAAAAATAGTCCTGTGATTTATTACCTAAGCCACCAGATGTACTGTACTATACTGTACTACATCACTGAGACAGCATTCTCTGATGTAATAAAGATATAAAATGTGTGTGGGTGTGTGTGGGAGAAAGAAGTATTGGAATTGAGGGCAAGTTGAATAAACTGTTGTAGATTTGATTTTTTCTTATTCTTCTCTCATTAGAGAGTGTAAAATCTTTAATTTTAATATCCGTCATAACCAAAGGGCTCTTAAAAACAAAGGCAGGCTCAGAAAGGCTGATTTTTGCCTCAAATCAAATCCCTTTCAATACAGTTCCTGTGCAGGGAAAGATAGCCTAGATTTTATCTTTCTTTCTTTCTTTGTTGTTTTTTTGTTTTGTTTTGCTTTTTTTCAGAGAGTTGTTGTTGTCAATGCTGGGAAGGTTAGTGACCTAGGGACTGGGTGTGGAGAGAGGAGAGGTTCAAGCTAGTTTGGCAGACTTCAGATTATTAGTAAGAAACAGCCAGGAGGAAACAAGCTGTTTCTGGAGGCCTGTTCAATACTCCTAGAGCAACAAGAATGACACAGGTTTTTCTGGTAGCAGAAATAGCCAATATGGATATGAAGTTTGCATTCTGCTCAGATGATTCCCTCAGACCACCAGGTTTTATGTTGCCTCCCAGCCACAGTCTGGGAAGTCCTCTATAGCTATATGTGAAAGACATTGCCCAGATGGTGGGGCTGGGAATAGAGGTGAGCTGTAGGGAAAGCAGGAAGGGAAGAAAGGTTGTCAGAGCTGGCAGACACCCACTGTGTCACAAATGCATTTGAAACCTGCTAAATGTTAGTTGAATGCTGTAGATAATGTTTTGCACCATAACCAAAAATGAATCAGAGAGCCTTCCAACAACACTGACTAAAGCGATTTCATTTCGAAAAACTGAAAAGCTCTGTGAAATATAAGTACTTTTTTAAAAAATCAGAATACTTCATTGCTGTGCTGTGTTGCTTTCCTAGCAAGGATTCAGGTAGTAAGAGTAATGAAAAAAAGGAAAAGATGAGGTGAGAAACAATACCTGTATAATTTCTGTGAACCTTCACCCAGACAAGTTTTTCTAGATTTAAGTTTCTGGATATCATATGTCTCTTTTTGTAAAAGAGGTAGCAATGTACAGGTATAGAGAATTTTTTGTCCTCAAGTAAGATAAACTATGACGTTTACAATAAGACTGCTTATTTATGATCAGGGAAATGCAAAGGAAATATGAAGGGAAAAAAAGACTTTTATCAATAGATTTTTTACTACTTGTAGTTTGAGTTTCTAGAACAAAACATCATGTTCCTAAAAAAGTGCAGTTTTACTGTACGTTTGATGCAGCACCAGCAAAAAAGGTGTCATTATAAATGAATGCAATTCAACAAGGAAGAAATTAAGCCTTTTCCTTACTCTCTTCCCAAATAAGAAAGTAAGAAGTATAAGAAATTTTAAGATATGTTTGGGAAAAATGAAAAAATGTGATTTTAACTGACTAGCAAATGCTTGCACAAGGGAATTGATGATTTTGCTTTAGAAAAATACCATTCATTCAAGTAAAGGGAGAGTTTGATATATCGGAATTTCTGTTAAAGACATATATTTGTTCCAGTACATTTCTTCCATGATTCTGGGCAAATCTTGTAAGTGACAAGTGCAGACCTACCCATGAGGACAGACATGAATCTATCTTAAGGAAGGGTTAACAGAGCAGCAAGGAAAAGGTAAGCATGGTTGTGAGCATGTGAAACTTAAATTCAGGTTTTCCAGTGTAGCAGAGGCAAAAAAGCCAGCTTTTAGTCCTTAAAAATTACCCTGATCTGTTGGACTTAAACATTGATATTGCAGATGAGCTTGTGCAATTATCATTACAATCTATTGGTTTCAAGTCACTTAAACACTACTGCTTGTTAAAATAGCATGGGTTTTTTCATGTTTGTTTCCTTCTGTAAATTAGATATCCTTATTAGAGCAAGTCTCAGTAAATGTATGAGGCAATGTGTGACATGCAGTCTGTGAAGTGACTGAATTATTGTAGAAAAACGGAGGCTTAATATTGTTTTAAGACATGAAATTAATTTTGAAACACATGATTTCAATTGTATTTGTAACTGGCTAAGTCAGAACATGCTAGGGGTTGGGTTTTTTTGTTTGTTTTCATTTTGTTTAGTTGTTTGGTTTTCTCTTTTGTGTTTTTTTATTCCCTTAGTGCTTTGATTTTTTTTTTTTTTTTTTTTTTTTACTCGGTTTTTAAGATGAGACAAAAGAAACTGTTGGAATTCAAATTTTCCAATTAGGGCTAAAAATATTAAAAATCATTGCAAAGCTCATGAGAGAAGTCAGTATTGACATGTTCTGGTATTTTCAGATTTAAAGGTTTTTTATGTTATCTTGCCATTGTGTTAAATTTAGGCCCATATCATATATGGTGCCTTCTTTAATTCTGCAAGCAAAAGTACATTAAAAGGAGGTGGCTTGTGGTAGTTACTGACTAATTTATTCCGTTTGTGCTACAGAAGGCGGTTTTGTAAAAAATAGATGTCTTACACAATTTGCTCAAAAATTTGCTTTTCAGAAGATGGATTGTTTTATTTTGAACTTGTATACATAAAAAAGTCTAAAATATTTGTTCTCTTTGAAATTTTAGAATATTCTCATAAATCACATTAAATTTGGTATGGCAAAAGACACTTTTGTACTTGCATTATTAATCTTAATAAATGAAGTGAAATAATTTTCATCATGCCAGGGAAATGGGACAACTTGTCCCTCAACACATGATCTATCTTTTGTGACAACCTAAGGAGAAAGATGATGTGATATTGCTAAGGGTCTAACCTTCGAGGAAGATTTCTAGAACATTTTGGCAAAAGAATTACTGTGTAAATCAGTTATGGGAATTATAATTTTACTGTGTACGTTTCAGTATTTCAGGGGCTGGCCTGAAGAAATTTTAATTTCTTTTAAATTTGCACATTATTTCTGATTTACATTGTCCTAAATCAAAATGATGATAAAAATGAGTGCTAGCTCCCCACACTTTTCATTGAAAACTCTTTTTTTTAGTAAATGCATCCAGGAGCTGTGCGTGGGCCTCTCCAAGTGCTTACCTTTACCAAAGCAATCAACCACTGACTCTGAAGAATTGTTATCTGACTACTCCATGGAAAGGTTCTTGTGCCAAAGGCCAAGAAAGAGAAGGTGGGCTGCAGTGGTTCCTGGAAAAAGACTATCTTATGTGCCAAAAATTTTCAGTCGGTATGCATTTCAGTCACCAAAGGGGTGCCACAACCTGTCCCTACCTTGAGGTGCAGTTGCATTTGCCTTGTCTCCCAGGGACCTGTGATGAGGTTACTTGTGCATCTTGCAGCCCATATTACAAATGTTTCAAGTGCTGAGTGGTGGAACGTTTGCAGTTTTTAGTATAATATTTTTTTAGGCCTGAAAAATGGGAAAAATTCTGGAGAGTAGGAGATCCATTTCTTTGTACTGACAAAAGTTGATAGAAGACTGTGGAAGAAATGAGAGGGAAATACAAGTGTATGAAGAAAGCGCATGAGACGAAGCTGTTGCATATCTTGTCTAGGTACAATGCCAGGAAAGAAACATATTTGATCTAGGTCATCTCTATTTCATTGAGCTCTTTTTTAATATATTGTTAGTTACTGTATTGAATATAAGATTAATCAGAAGATCATTTCAGTGCAAAGTACGCAGTTAACATGGTTTAACGCTGGGTTGGCAATTGCATGAACAATAAGGTTGTGATGAAATAGAATTACTCTTTTTAGCCAGCTCTAGGTTTTTGCCATGTAATGCTTCCAGGCAGGACTGGAAGGGAGCAGTTGCACCATAGTAAGAACACAAAAATATCTGACAAGTTAATGAAAACAAATGTGATATTTTTTTATAACCCTCTCTAGATAATGATTTTTAAAGAAGTCATCTGTGTTTTGTGCCAGATTTAAAGATCTTGGGCTTTGAACATTTCTCAGAATAAGAAATATCCATTTTAAATATCCTTTCTCTACTGTATCCATGAAGTCTAGGTTCCTGTATTAACACTTTTCTTTGTTGGATCAGAATAACTCATAAATAGGATTCTACATTCCACTTTTGTGGAAAGTATACTTGTGTGTGATTTTCAGTTCATAGTACCCAATGTAATCTCTTATTACTTTGTTTCTGACAATCACATAACCCTTCTTTGTCTTCACATGTCACCATCCCATTTTGCTTTTTGTGGAAAAGTCATGAGTAAAATATATAATATTCAATGTGAGACCCTTTGAAGTCTACTCAGACTCCTGTCCTCTGTCTTCCTGTCTTATTTTGGTGTTTTTTCTCCATTTTCTGCAGAAGAAATATTAAATTACATTGATTTGATGTGATAAATAACAGCTTAAGCTTATCTCCACAGGGAGCTTGTTTACTGCCTCTTCCCTTCCTGGCTGACCGTACAGTTTTTCAGTTTTTGAATTGCACTTCAACATTTGTTGTGGCACTTACTTTTACATATTCTTACTTCATTAAACTTATTGTGTGCTCACATGGTCAATCCAATTAATCTTGTTTAAAAATTATTTCAAAATTTGATTTGTTTTTCTAGGTTGAAATCTCCCATCCTCAAGCTTGGTTCCAGTTTCTTTCAGTAGAATTTCTCCTTTTTTTCATCTCATCATCTTTATTTTTTTCTTCCTCCAGGCTATATCCAGTCTTTTAATGAATATTTCTTCATCTTCACAGTGGTAAATCTCAACATTCTTTGAAGTTCAGTCTCTTTTTTCTCTTCATTTTTGCAGGCACACAGACTGTTAGTTATATTCCGCAATTCACAATGTTTTATTACATCGATTCTGGATCCTTTTCTTACTTGTCTGGGACTTGTGCTCCAAATATGGCTTTTATGGAAATTTGACTTGGGGAAATTTAAACTTCTATACTGTTTATAACTTTGAACAATTTAGATTAATGGAATTTGCTTACCAGACACCTTGATTCTTCACAGACAGATACTTTTGCAATAAAAAACTGTTCTATTTGGTTTTATCTTGCCATCTACTTATCTAAATAAATAAACATACAGCTACATCCAAGTATCTTTTCCATTCTTTCATTCCTGCTTACCAAAAATAAGGTAGATCTAAAGTATTTCCTTTTTTTTTTTTTTTTTTTTTTTTCCCCTGCCTTTTATGTTTGGTGCTCGTTCATTAAATGGGCCTATTATTGTTATTCATATTTTTCCAAAGTATGTTTGAGATATTAGTTTTTCATAATAACACAACTATTGCTAGTATTTTCCTCTTCAATAATAATACAGAAGCCTTTGCCTATGTCCAAACAAAACTACAGCTGTGATTGACAGACTTATTCTATAGTCACATTATAATATTTTAATAATTATTTCCCAAAATAACTTTCTCCCAGATAATTTTTAAATACATGAATGTTTACTTATCAGTTTTATTTCCATTCTTCATTAACAGTTCTTTCCACAGATATTCACAGATATTCCACCTATATTCATTTTATATGTTACACTTAACTTTATGTTTTAGACATGTAACTGTAGTTTGTTCAGTGTGTTGATCAGCCTTCTAACATAATTCCACTAAAATGTTGCTTATTTCTCACTGATTAATTAATTTTCTAAGACAGGCTTGTCAGTTTTTTCATACTCTGTGTTTCCTACTCTGGTTTTGGTCTCCTCTTACTGATATTTTCTTTAATTTTGGTGTTTTCTCTAACTTTTTCATTGATTTTTGTTTGCATTTTAACCTATTTTCTATCTTTTGTGACATAGAGTTATGAAAATAAGCCTTTTTTCACTCTATATTCAACTCCCTTCAGCCTCCTCTCTCCTTGACCTGGAAAAGCTAGTATTTAACATTTTTGGATTGCACCCATGCAGAGTCCTTTTTCCATTTCTCACAGCTAAAAAAGGTCTAGCTCACCAATTCTTGACTTCTGTCATTATGTAATTCAGATTTTCTAAAAGCAGAATTCCACAACAAGTGACCTGAATGTCTGTTTCTTTGTAACTTCTACCCCAACAGGGCAGATTAGTAATTTGCCTGGAAACATCCTTTCTCAAGAATGGTTTAGGTTGATTACTGACAATTTACCACCACCATCATGTTAGGATACTTTTGGTCGTTTAGAGTGCCCTCTGTACTGTTACTGTGACAGATAGATATTCTGCCTTTTATATATTTCCTGTCAAGTATGGCCCCTCTTTGCAATGGTCCTGAGATCTAGTTATTTAAGCAGTTGGGCTAGATGATCAATGGACATACCTTCCAATTGAACTATTCTAGTTTAGTATGGTCTACTTATGTATTCTTTTATTTGTTACTGAATTTAAAGTCCAAACTTCTTTCTTTCGCGTATTGAATCATAGAATGCTTTGGGTTGGAAGGTATCTTAAAGATGATCTAGTTCCAACTCCCCTGCATGGGCAGGGACATCTTCCATTAGAGCGGGATGCTCAAGGCCCCATCCAAACTGGCCTTGAACACTTCCAGGGAGGAGGCAGCCAAAGGAAAGATACATATTCTTTATAGGGGTTTAATGTAATTTTGTACTCCAGAAGCTTGCTTCTTGTATTGCCTCTGACTGCAGCTACATTGCTCATTGGTCACTTTCTTTAGCTGTTGCACAGATGCTCATAGACAGAAAGTTTGTTTAAAAAGCAGTCCCAGTTTTGGGACAATTGGGATTGTGGCATAGGATAGAACTCATTAGTTCTTTCAGACAGGATGATTATTATCCACATAGTGATAGCAAAGGTCCCTGGTGCCCTCAGAAATACCAGGTGAAACTCCAGGAACTGCTTTTTATACCCAGCTGGTCCTGCGTGACCACTCCAGAACATGTGTGTCCTTCATTATTGTTTAACTTTAATTACCTATAAAATATTTCCTAGCCATATTAACCATGTACAAAGAACTATTGTACATGATCATGTCTGCAGCTGCAAGAAGATTTTATACTGACTCGCATTTCTGCACTCTTTTTTCAGTTCTGCAGAGAAATCTCCTAGGAAGTGCCTGCAGGGAAGGGTGGCATTTCGCTATCCAAGATTCTAATCACCATACCAAAATATTCAATCTAATCAATACACTTGGACTATCTTTTAGAAAACATCTTCAAGACAGTTCAAAGTTCCTACTGAAGCAATCCTGGACCAAGCAGTCAGATACTTTGTTATGAAGGTGGCCGAAATTTCAGTATATCACTTTTCTTACAGTCAACTCAGTGTTTCAAATGAATCTATCTTCCAGCCAATGTAGATGGCTGTCTGGGAAGTTCCTAGATCTTGCAGAGAAATCATAACTTAAGTTTGTTTGGTTTATACACAACCCAATTTTTGATACTAGGCTAGATCACATTTATCACTACAGGACAAATTTCAATTCAGCCATAAATTTTGTGTCTCTTCGTACACTACACTTGTGTTATATAGGTTTCTGAAATCTCTTTTTCTGTGCAGCTTTCTCCAGCCTATCTTTGAATTCATCTGCTTTCCTCCGATATTTCTTTTTAGCTGTAATCTTTTTCCATGAGTTCATTTTGGAAAGAATTCATACACAATAAACTTCTAGCAGATAACCCTTTAAGGAAGAGAGAGCTTTATATCTAATAAGGAAACGTTGATGCATGCTAGAGTTTAAAACTGAGTGAGAATCTGTTGAAGTCATACTGCTATAACACTGTTGAAGAAGAGGAAAAAATACCAGTCACCAATGTTTGCAAGGTTTTGGTAGTTTTCAGTTTCAGAATGTCTTGTGGTTTCATTTCCAGATGAACTGAAGGGGCAAAAAGAATATTAGAATTGATTATAAGAATCTGCATCACTGAGAATCAGATAAATAAAGAGGTCCAGGTGGTTGCAAGGTATAAAGAGTCATCACTCTTAACCTTTGGAGTTGGCTCACAAAAGTGTAAGGATAAATACAGTCTTGAAGCCAGTGAGAAAAGAATGAAAAGGACTGACTAGGCCTAGGATGAAAGGAAGTAAGAGTTTATATTTTCCTTTCAAATTTAGTTGATTTTTCCATAGTTTATTTTTGTTCTTGAAAAAAATCTGTGGTTTGATCTCCACTTGAACGCCCCTCAGGACAATGAGAGAAAAAGGACACACACAGAAATGAGAAATGCCGTGGATTTCCTATGAAACTAGGGGAGCTAGCCAGCAATTTCATAACATTATTTTTTCAGCACCTTTTCCATTTATTTGTTATATATTCTTTTTCAGATTTGCTAGCCCTTTCTTCTGAAGGACCAATGTTGTCCCTATTTGCAGACTTTATGCTTGATTTTACAGTGCAGTCTGTTTGCATCACTGCTCTGAAAATGGATTGGTACCTAGAGGCTGGAGACCCTGAACAGCATTTTCAAATATTTTGCTTTTTTTTAGCACTTATATCTTTCAGTTTTCACCTGCATGTCTTAATACTTTGGGATTACTTTGTTTAATGATCCTTGTCTCATTGAAGCTGGATGTCAGCCATACCAATGACCCACTGCAGTTCTCTGTAATCTCCTCCTTTCCTGTGCCTTCTTTGGGGAAGATGGAAGTAACAGCTACAGGATGCTTCCATGCATGTGGCCAGTCTCCCGAGTAAAGGCTCTAGATTGCACAGCTGCAATTCCTTAGTGGAGGCAGATGAACTGTGACCTACTGTGGATGGCCACTTTGTGTTACCTCATCCCACTAGTCACCACCCACTGCTGCAGCCAGTGAGCCAGAGGGATTCAGTGAACAGGCAGCCTTTCATTGACACTTCATGAATTAATGTCTAGGGACTGCTCAAGAGGAGCAGAGTTGGCATCTCTTCCTCTTTGGAGACCCAGTGTTTCAGATCCCTATGGCAGAAATTCAGGGAAAAGAAGATGTATTACAACAAATGTCTCCTTGCTGTTTTGGAATTGTGTTGTTCTTTTGGCAACAGTGGTTTCTTTGCTTTGGGTTTTTCCTCCTGTGCTACTAGGTTAGTTTACTACCTAAAAAGCTTAATGTCTCCATGCAGAATGCTTGAGGGAAAGGGCTGAAGATGAATTCCCATTCTTCTTGCATGACATCCTTTTGGTTCTTATTAAAATATGACTGCATGTCTCTGTTTCTTATCATCCATATTTTATACTTCAGCTCTCAAAAGGAGTGATGTGTACTATGGTAAACAAATGCTTCCTCTCTCTCTTTTGCTGACTTGAGATCTGCTCTTATGATGTATTTGTCAAGCTGTTCTCAGATAAAATGTGGGTTTACTTTCAGATTCCAAACTGAATTATGAATCAAACAAAAAATAGCTAAGCATTGATTTGCTTTTGGATGTCAGACCAGCAAAAAATACTTGTTAATTCCCTTCAAATAAAGTAGCATTCAATATAGTGAGACAAAAAGTTGTTGAAAGGACAAGCTGCTTTGGAGTGGCATTTGTTTGCAATCACAGGTAATTTGATGTAAAGACTACTTAATATGGAAGCAAATAAATCCTACAAGGCAAAAAATTCATGTAATACCTCAAGGCACGGGTAAAACGTTAGGCAGGCACAATAATTACATATACTCAGTAGTGTGCTCTTAGTTACTTAATAATCTGTGCTCGTTTGTTTTCAAGCACAGTAGACAAAGATCTGTTCAAGTGCTTTACTTTTGAAAATGGGTACCACACTGGATATTTACAAACTTGTGTTAGCTATGGCTACATTTCCTTACTTATTTTGTTAGATTTATATTTGCAAATTAAATAGAGAAATAAAATCTGTGGATCAGTAAATTTTTTTCCACAATTCAGATGTATTTCAGTGAAATAAAACATGATAGGCAATGGCTTGAAATAAAATAGAAATGTTTAGTTTATATTAGCTCCAGTTTATGTTAAACCGCATTTTATAAGAGTTTTCTGTGTGGTATTAGACAGTCTTAGGAGTTTATTAAATAAGCCTATTTCTAAAAGAAAATGGAAATAGAACTGAAAATAAAATTTATACAGGCTCTGTCTGCATTTTATCTAGGAATTTCTTTCCAGAGAAAGCTTCAGGTTCCTCATTCAATAAGCCTTTTCTGGGTATGTTTTTTATGGACAAAGGGGAAAGTCTTGGAAGACAGGGTTTATCTAGTCTAAATCCTTTAAAAATTTCTAATATTTATATCAAATTTTGCCTCAGACACTAGAATGTGAAAAATTTATTTGGAAATTTCTTGAAAATTAGCAGTAAGACTGCTAGGATTTTCTGCCCCTTCTTGCTCTGAGAGCAGTTTGCTTAATCGAGTTTTAGCACTTTTCTCTCATGGGAGGAATTAAACTGATGGGAAAAATTGGAAACCAAATATCTGAGCAAATTCAAAATCATTTGTGGTTTTGGTCTTAGTAAAATTAAGCTTCTTGTAGGTAGAGGCATGTAGGGTTTTTTTTCTGAAGTAATTTACAAGCCCATAAAAAGTTAATCAAACCAATGACCCTTGGTTTCTCCCTCCTCCTCACCCACACATTGTGATATTTAGATTATATAAGTGTTACAGTAATATAGATTAAGATTATTTTAATAAAACCGAAGTGATACCTTTTCTTGAGAACTAAATAATAAGCAAAGAGCTGAACAAGTTTAAAACTTTTCCTGCTGTTCCATGAATAAATATAACAGCTATGGAATTGGGTCACTCTCAGGCAAGAGCAGAGTAGGGAAATCCATATAATGGAATAGCGCAACTGGGAACTGAGTTCTTATTGGAAAACACCTGTTTTTTCCATTATTTCAATATGAATATACTCTAGTGTTCACATTTCCCATTTTGTAAAAATAATGTTATAGAAAGAAAGCTCTCTTTAGTTCTGCTAAAACCTGGAAGAGCTCTCACAGATGTCTGAGACTATGTAATAGCTGAGAAAATATGTTTTGTAGATAAGACAGGATTATCTGAGACGAGTCAAGTGATGATTTCTCTGGTTCATGATATCCTATAAATTCCTGCTATCAGTTACATAAAAATACTTCATAAAAAACACATTTTAGGGATTATAAGGATTAATATTCGTGTGCTGGTTAAGATGCTTGAGGCATGCCAAGATTTATTTTTTTTTAAAATCATCTTTAAATAATCCTTTTCTCAAGTTTGCCAAAATGTTTTCTGAATTTAGTCTTGCTCTTTGAAATGAGTAATAAAGATTAGAAATATATAATGAACTACATTTTAAGTGACTTCTGCCTATATCAAACTAAAATTTTTAGCTGAAGAAGAACCAAGTGTGAACCAAGGCAATTTCAAGGCCTCATGTCTCGTAAAAGACAATATTTTGTCTTTTTTCTGTCAGATAAATGTGGCTCCTTTTTTCTCTCAAATAAATGTGGCTTATATGTTGAGATATATTTATCAGAAGAAGGACATGCCATAGAGTAAGTGGGGATAAATGTTGGATAAATAACGTTTCCTACATATGTTAACAGAACTAAGGAGTTTCCAGAACCATTTTTTTTTTTTGCCACCAGTAATCACATAGAGGATCTATTTCAGAATAACCACCACCTGATACTAAAATAGGAGTATGAAAAATAATGTGTCAAGAACCATTTTTTAAACTCCCTGATTTCCTTCTTAAATGAATTAGTTTGTATCATCAATGTAACATGCAGTGTAATGAGACAAAAGGAAATGTTAATAGGTTCTGTGTTGCATTTCACAAAGTGTGAGGAACCTTGAGAAGTTAGAGAGGTCCCAATACCAAGTGTGAAATGGACGGTAATATACATAGAAATAAAACAGAAGAGGGCAGTTGAAATCTAGGATGTATATTACTTTCCATATCATGTCTGGATTTTCTGGTTTTTTGAGCAGATGTATTTATGTAATAAATAGATAGCTTTAACTGACTTACTATGAGCACTATTCTACTTAAGCTTGTATTGATGAAGTTTCAGTGTAAAACCCAAACACCTCATAATTTGCAGTTCTAATCAGAAGAGGCAAGATGGCAAAAAGTTAAAAAGTTATAAAAATGCAACATAATGAGGACCAAACATCTTCATCTGCAGTTTAGAGACAATTTAGAGAGGTATCTAAACAAACAGGCTACGTGATGAAGTACTGCTCTGTCTCTATCTTATGCCCTGTCCCACTTAACCTTATTCTTACTCACTGGTGAACCAAATATGAAAGTAATTTTTATGGTCAGTATCCCTGTTTTTAGAAACTGGAGTGAGATGGTTGTTTCATTTTACGCAAGCTGCTTAATTTTATTTTGGAAATTGTTATTGCTGAACAAGCTTTTGTGCAGTAAATTATTCATTGAATCTGTACACCTATCTGTTCGCAGGTTATCCACAAGCAGATTTGTTTGCAGAATGTCATCCAGCTTTTTTATTGCTTTGTGTCACCACAGAATCTCACGCTTGGTGATATAGCGCATTGATTTACTGATTTATAGGTTATTGAGGAGCAAGACTCTGAATTTTGAAGAGTGATCAATATTTAGAGATGGTTAAAGACTGATAACAGATCATTAAAACCAAGTTGAGTTTATTTGCAAGAGAGAGCAAAGGCTCACATAAAGTCACTGAAGTTTATAGAAAGACATTTCTTATTTAACTTTAAAAAACAATAAAGAACTGCTCTAAATGCAAGTGGGATAAGAATAAGCAGGTTTGTGATGTTGTAACATCAAATTTGTAGAATTTATTTTAGGAAAAATATTTTGAGTGTTTACTCAGCTGTTATGACAGTCAACTCCAGTCAACTCCATTTAAATAGACAATGAAAAAAAATGAAATTTTTGCTAACCCTTTGAGCAATAACTTATATGTAAAAGAAATTTTTCACTGGGTTTAATTAAGGGGGAGGAATGGTTCTGATATTAAATGAGCAGATGAGTAAAAACTGGGAGCAATTTTGAATTTAGTAAGTGGTCTCTTGTAAACTCTCTGCTTACTCTGTGCTTTATCTAAAGCTGTTTTGATATTTAGTTGTGCAGAATATTAATTAAAGATATTTTCAATATAGCACGAGCTTGGATTGGAGATAGTTGTATGTACCTCATGTTTTTTTTTCTTTAAAGTTTACTGACAAAGAAATCATAAACGTGTAAAAAAGGAAGAAGATTTCAAACTGAGAAATCAGCAACAGAGCATGAAGAGATATGTTTTTAACCAAACAATATCATTCTTAGTGTTCAGGACAAATCAGAAAAAAGTGCTGTGTTTTAGAATTTTAAATATTTTTTTCTTATGTCATATAGACAGCAAATAAAATTTTTATTATCACTTCCTTTTATTAATTTTCCACCACTGAAGTATGCTGTCATGTTTAATTCAGTGTTATGCATGTTGCATTTTTCTCTATTGACTATAACAATGTCTTCTAATACTATAATGTTTACTTCCTATTACTTCCTACCTATCCTTTTCCTTTATTCTCTCAATGTATGATACCTATGTAATAAAGTAGAATCACAGAATCATTATTGAATCATAGAATGGTTTGGGTTGGAAGGGATCTTAAAGGTCATTTAATTCCAAAGTTCCTGCAATGGACAGGGAAACCTCCCACTGGATCAGGTTGCTCAAAGCCCCTTTAACACTTCCAGGGATGGGACATCCTCACTTTCTCTGGGTGACCTGTTCCAGTGTCTCACCACCTTTATAATGAAGAATTTCTTCCTAATGTCCAATCCAAACCTATCCACTTTCCAGTTTAAATACATTACTTCTTGTCATCTCGCTACATGCCCTTGTAAACAGTCCCTCTGTAATTTTCTTGTAGGCTCCCTTTAGGTACTGGAGAACTATAATGAAGTCTCCTCAGAGCCTTCTCTTCTCCAGGCTGAACAGTCCCAACTCTCTCCGCCTTTCTTCACAAGGGAGGTGCTGCAGCCCTCTGACAATCTTCATGGCCCTCCTCTGGATTTACTCCAACAAGTCCATGTCCTTCCCCTGTTAGGAGCTCCTGAAAGACACAGTACTTGAGGTGAGGTCTCATAAGATCAGAGTAGAGGGGAGGAATCACTTCCCTCAACCTGTTGACCATTTTTCTTTTGATGTAGCCCAGGATACAGTTGGCTTTCTGGACTGCGAGTGCACAATGCAGTTTGTCAGCTGCTGAGGATGCACTCAGTTCCACCATCCATGTCTCAGACAAAGATGTGAAACAGCACTGGTCCCAGTGCCAGCCCCTCAGGAACTCAACTTGTCAACACTCCCATTGTACATCAAGACATTGAACAAAACTCTTTGGGTGCCGCCACCCAAATTGTTCCTTATCCACTAAGCGGTCCATCCATGAAGCTCATCTTTCCAATTTAGAGAACAAGACATTATGTGGGAAATTCTCAGACAATTTGCAACAAGTCCAGATGATGAAGTCATTGGCTCTTCGTTTGCCTACTGATACTGTGACATCATTGTATATGGCCTTCAAATTTTTCAGGCATGATTTAATGTTGGAGAAGCCATGTAATTGCTACTAACCACCTCCTTGTTTTCAATGTGCCTTAGTATAGTTTCTAGGAGGATCTGCTCCATGATCTTGCTGGGCACAAAGATTAGACTCGTTACCTTGTAGTAGGGTCTTTTTTTTTTTTTTTCCCCTTTTAAAAATGGGTCTTACCTTTCCCCTTTTCATCTGCCAGGGTTTCAGGTTTTTTCAGGGGCTGGGATTTTTTTGTGTAGTTATTTTGGTGTGTTTGAGTTTGTGCAGGAGATCCTCATTCTTCCATGGAGGCCTCCTGGAGTTTTTGCCTGACTTTGGCTTTATTGGAACTCATTGCTCCTGATCTTGGAGGAGGTGATCTTTGAATATTCACCAGCTTTCCTGGGCTCTTCTCCCATCATAGTACTCAGCCAAGCAGGTTTCTGAAGAGGCCAACATCTTCTTTCCTGAAGTCCAGGGTAATGAGGTTGCTGTGTGCTCTCCTGACTGCCCTAGGAATCCTGAATTCCACCATTTCATGGTCACTGCAGCCAAGGCTGCCCTTGAGCTTCACATTCCCCAGCAGTCTTCTCTGTCACTTGGAGAAGGTGATATCACCAGTGCCTTCCAGGGACTTTCTTGATTGCTTAGGCATTGCTGTGTTTTTTGTAATTGAAATCTGCCATGAGGATTAAGGCTTGTGATTGTGGGGCTACTCCTTTATGTCTGTAGAGGGCCTCATCTGCTTGGTCATCCTGGCTGAGTGAACTGTAGCAGACTCCCACTATAATTTCCCTTGTCCTCCCCTTAATCCTGACCCATAAACTCTCTGTCAGCTCCTCATCCATCTGCTGGTAGACCTCCATGCAGTCTAACTGGTCAGTGACATAATGTGATGCTCCCTCTTTGTCTTCCCTGTCTGCAGTTCATAAAGATCCTGTGTCCTCCCATTCCAGCTCCCCAGTTGTAGGAGCCATCCCATCACATTTCTGATATATCAAGAAGATCAAAAGTAAATACTGGGGATTTTAGTACATAGATTCTATTTATCTTCCTCATATTTGAAAAAATTATAAAACTGTAATAGTAATTTCTTAGATACCTGCAGTAATTTAATTTGAATTTGTTGCATTTTCTGACTTCTGATCTTTTCAAAAGATCTGTATTCTGAAACCAGAAAAAGATTAAGCTTCTCAGTGCCTGTGGGAATTGGCTATCCATATGTTCCCATCCATCATTTCCATTTCCATTGTGTGAGAGTTCCTTTTTCCTGCTTTTCTTGCTGCTGTGTGTTACCAGAGTGCCAAAGAGATGAATGATAGTGGCATTAAACTAAGGAAGTAGTGAGAGCTCTTTGGCAACTGTTTTTCTTAGTGTCTCAACTTTTTACTCTAAGATTTGGAGTACATTAGCTCTTTGAAAATTTTTCATTGCCATCTGTAGCATCAGCTGCCTTTTCCTGGAGCATAGATGTAGTAGCACAAAATGTTTTTATCCTAGAAATTATTTGCATGGAACTTAAATCCTTCATGAAAATGTGACTGTAAAAGAAATCTCTACTGGAGATACCTATACACTTCTTAGGGAGACAAATTTGGCTTTCTGTGGCTGTTGGGGAAACAGTTCAGAAATATCCAGGTTGTGAGCAATCCTGACTTACTTCAATTTAGGCCACATTGGGTTAATGGTTATTGAGGCCTAGTTAGAGGCCTGAGAATAAGCTAATGGGAAAGAGATAACTAATTGGCAACAGAAGAGGAAAATAATTATGTGAGAAGAAGGTTCTGTGAGAATGGTATGTGTGGTTGGAGTACAAGGCCACCTGCTTGATAAGATGGTGTAAACAAGGCTTCTCTATGTAAAGTGAGTGCAAGTTGCTAATAAACGATTTCATACAATCATATTGATGTGCACATGGAATCCTTAAGCCTCCACAGACTGTTTTCCCACATGTGGCCTGTAGATATTCAAGTTCCCATAGAAGTTTTATCCCTAGACTTAAAGACTAGAAGTCACACTGTCCTGTGGGACCCAGAAAACATGGTCCTATTTCCATTCTTGAGATATGAAGGAAAAAGTAAGTTCAGCACAGAGGGTTTGTTTTGCTAAGGGTATTATAGCAGGTGATACATAATATTTCACCCTGTCAGCTAGAGTTAGTTTTAAATAATCTTATTAATTGGTAATGAAAAATAAATTCTGACATTGTTTCTTGGAAGCTGTATCATGGCGTGATCACTTGACATGATTAAATTCAATGGTGTAAAGATATATATTTTTTTTTTATCATGGCGCCTGTTTCACAGCTGTTGAAACACCACCTCATTTTTTTTCCAATGTTTCTTGGTATACATTGTGACTCCTCCCAGCTTCTTCCTGGTGAGGCACATGAAAATGAAAAGTCTTTGGCTAGTATGAGCACTACTTAGCAACAACTTAAACATCAGTGTGTTATCAACATTGTTCTCATACTAAAGCCAAATCTCAGCACTATACCAGCAACGGAGGAAGAAAAAAACTCTATTCCAGACACTTGCATATACCATAATTGTTTTTTTGTTGTTAAACTGTAACATATTTTAAACAGGAAGATATGACAAACTGCACTGAAAAGCATTTTAGGCAGGAATTCAGACATAATGAGTCTCTCTAGTGCAATACACTTACACTAGTACAGGATATTAATTCATGCTGCCTAATCATGAAGTGATGAGGTGCATTTTGAGACTGGATGCTCTTTCTAAAAGATGTATTTTCCTTTATCCAAAAGTTATTAATGTGTAATGTAAAATACATCAATGTCTTAATGCATGAGTTATATGATTTGAACTGGTTAGGCTGTTAATGGATGTGTCCTCCAGCCTTCAATATTATCAATATTATGAAGCACTAAAAATGCTGCAAAACACAATCTGATGAGACAAAGAGGTTTGCTTAACACAAAACAAGTTTCAAATAACTCTGACACTAAGGTATGTGACTAACAGCTTCAGAAATTCTCTCATCACTGACTGTAGGAAAGTGATGAAAGGGGTGCTCTGTTGTCCATGAAGATATGGAGACATCCTGTAGGATAAGTGTTGAAGGGGACACCTTGGCTGTGCTTGGGACAGGCAGTGTGGTTTATCATCAGCTCATAAGGGTATTGAAATGTTCTCTGGCTGGATACACCAACTCATACCGTTGGGCAGAAGTTTTTTCACTGTCCACTGCACACTGACAACTGGGACTCAAATATTCTGAAAGCCAGAAGGGTGTATGGAAAGATGAATAAATAATTAGTCCTCTGTGATTTAAAATAAAATAAAATAAAAATAAAATAATAATAAAAAAAAAGATTATTTAGGTATTTTTTGTTAAAGCAGGTCTAATTATCCAGATACTGTAAATCAGTATTTTAGATGAAGCTATGCTAATTTATTCCAGCTGGATATCTGTTCTGTTACTTTCTAGTTTGTGTCAAATACCCAGCTCCACTATCATCATCTCCAGAAACCATTTGTTTCTTTAGATAGAGCATTAAGATCTGAGAGTAGTTAGAAATTGTGATTGAAAGAGTCTGACCCAACTGACTTCATTGATAACACATGTGATAGAGGTTTGGTATACTAAATATGGAGAGATAAAAAAAGAAACCTCCAACCCTATAAAGATAATTTTTTTTTCCCCTAGGGGAAAAAAAAATGTACCCAACTCCTTTATCAACATACTGTTCAGACTTAAAAGGACTCTGCGTTTATTAAAACCAGTCTTACCATTGGCAGAAAGAATTACAAATCCCATCAATTGTGTTTTTAAACTAAAATACAGGACGTAAAAACCCAATGAGAAGAAGAAGTTTCCTTGGAGTCTATTAATCAAGTCTTCAGATACAAGGACAATCACAGTGGGAAGATTTACACAAAATCTCAAGCTACAAAGCTGCTCCTTATGATACTATTCTTATTGGATGTCTTAGTAGTTAATAAGCATGAAAAAACACTGGCATCCATTTCACCCTTGTTAAAGTTGTAACAAAAATTTATGAATCTGATAAAAAAATACAAAGCCAATAATTGTATTGATGGAAACAATAGTAGTTTAGCTACTCAGAAAAAAAAAAACAAACCAAACCCTAAACCATACTCACCTGACCAGTAAAGTAATTGTTTTATTATAAAGAAATGAGGCAGCTGAAGCCTGTCTGGTTGAATTGCAGGCCATAAATATAGTCTTACTACCTTTTTCTAATGTTTGTTTCAGCTATGTATATCTAGTGTAAGTATCAAATTCACTGTAAATACATTATGATTTGATTAGCAGAAATAAGTAAAACTGTAATACATACCCATCAACAGTCAGGTCATTCCTGAAGTTCCAGTCCCTAATAAAGCAGAGAGATAGTCAGAGGCCCAACAATACAACGTCAAAATTGCCAAAATATGGTTTAAAGAATCCCACTGGTGAAGAATTATTTTGTGGTATTTGTCTTACTTTGCATTAATATGTTAGAGATAAATGAAATAAGCAGGACCATCCACCTCCAATACTTGATCTCCTCTGGGTTACTAGGGTTGATTCAAAGTCCATAATTTCAGCACAGAAATTTTTTTACAGAGTTTATTATTCTGTGGCACAATAAATTTTAATAGTAAAATAAAACCTGAGTGATTAGTTCAGTTTCTCTACTTTGAGGTTCTTTGGTGTATAATGATCTCGGTCTTAATGGCTCAATATTTAAGTAGTAAAAGAAATGTGAAGGCTATCATTGTGAAATTTTATTTTCATGAGGACAATATTGTGCTCATAGTGCACAGGAAGGATGATGAAGCAATTCTGGAGAAGTTGGCCATTTCCTTATTCAAAACTCAGTTAAAATTACTGAAGGAAGCCTATAGGATTCTGGAATACACCTGAAATTAAAAAAAAAAAAAAAAAGAAAGCAAACAAAAAAACCTCAGAGAAATGGGTTTGAATGAAGAATTTTCTTTAAATTATTTGTTTCCAAGATTACATTATATTCTCTAGTTTATTTATTTTCCTGGGTGTACACTTATAATGAGCTATTTCCTTACTAAAGGAAAATTTTTTTAGTAGCATTTTTTCTAACACTCACAAAAATATGAAGTGCAATAAATTAGGTTAATACTAGCACCAGTATTTGTGGTATATATGGCAAAACGATGGTAAGTCTTGTTTTCTGCTTTCTTTCATGATAATAATAACAATTTGAAATCAGGTACTGCTGATTAGACAACATTTGGAAATTACTGATCTTGCTAATCACAGATGATTATTTATTCATGCATTTCAGCGTAGTTTGTTGTCTGCTCTGTTCTTAGGAACATATTGCAGGTCTGTAAATAAATGAACATTCTGAAGATTACGGAATGATTTCCCTACATTGTCTCATGGTGCATATTGATTCTGAACATTTTAAAATTAATTATTTTTTTTTAAAATAACAGTGGAATAAATCTTTCCTTACCTGTTGATCATCAGCTAAGTAAGGCAATGAAACAAGTGCTAGAAAATTAGTTCTCCCGGCCATATGTCTTGGTTTCCTTTAATTGTGTGTCACATAGCAATTTGTGTGTTTGCTTGAAAGAATTTTGAACAACACCATTTGTTTGGCATACATTGCAGAATGAATCTGGCTTGAATTCAGACTCTATCTTGCTCAAACCACAGTGTTTTTTTCATAAAAAGAATAACTTGCTTGAGAAACACAAGTCATGCTCATCTAAATATCTCCTGTGAATCCAATACATTGGAAACTAGGTAATGTTCCCCAATATAACTCCAGATCTTATTCACAAAGTTTTCTGATGTTTGTGCCTTTTGTGTTTACTACCGCTAAAAAGAAGTCTCTCATCAGCAGAATTTAAAAGCAATTGTATAACTTTGATTTGTTTGCTTCTATTTGACTTTCCCTTTTTTCCCCACAGTCTGTCCTTTTATTAATTTTTTTTTCCCCCCTTGTTCTTGTTCTTTCTCTGCTTCCCCCTTCCACCTTCTTTTCATGGCCAAGGTTGCCTGGCAGCAGGAGAATTGCTGTGTTTCTATGCATTCTGCATTTTTGCCACTCCATTTATTGGGGCCATATTGGCTTTCTCCCTTGTTGGAACACTGTGGGTCAAGTGTAGGCGTGTGTGTGCTTTACAGATTTATCCCCATCATTGCTAATGTCTGTCCAAGATGTTAGTAGCTGGTGATTTTGTTTAAGGGACACTTCATGCTGTAATTCTTGAGTGCAAATCACCTTTTGTTTCTTTTGTTCATTTATAATGAGGGACTGAAATGGAGCTTAAATAATTCCTTCAATGAATACATTAACCAGGCTCTTCTATTGTGGCTGTTTAAGAACTGAAAATAATTAGCAAAAAGCCATATTTCCTTCACAAAGCTTTAAAAGAAGTCAGGGCATTACCCTTAAGATTATCATGAATTCAGTCTCTGTGTAAAGGCAGGGAGAAAAATAAAAAAGATTAAATATATTTCAAGACAAGCAAAAAGATTTCTGGTGGGAACATTTCACCATTAAATAAAACATTCCCTTGGGAAATAAATCTCTATTTGGGTTTGTATTTTAAGGTACTTTGTGAATACCTTCAGAGAAGCCAGATAAGAACCTCCTTCTCTCTTTAAAAATTCTAAGCCTACAAACCAACTACAAACAGTAGCCAGTTTCCTAAGAGACAGACTGCTAATTCAGGAAAAAAAATATCATTACTGTTTGGAAAGACTGGAATGAAAAAACAATACTGTTGATATTCAGGTCTCGGGAATTTTTTTTTTCCACGGGGATATAGACTTATTTGTTTGTTTGCTTGTTTTCTGCCATTAAACTTATACTTTCCAGGACATATTTTGGAACCATTCCATTTGGTATATATTCCAGGAATCATATTTTGAGACATCAGAAGAAGACATTGCAGGACTAAAAAATTACAGCTTAGGACTTTTATTGGTAAAATTAGACAACCCTCCCATTTAAAAGAAAGTTAGCAAGCTGAGGCCCAAAGCCTTAATATGTGAGGGCTGTTAAGCAAGAAATAACTACTAACTCTCAATGCCAAGGAAAGCTGGAAATCTTTTAAAGGTTACTTTCAAAAGAATTCTGCATGAACAATGAGAACTCCAGTTCAAGCCAGTGTAATGGTAGAGAGAAATTCTGCTCACAGCAGTTACCTTAGGCCTAAAACAGTCCCTTGTACCTTCAGCAGAGATGATTGAAGGGCTATAAAGAATTGAAGATGAGATGAAAACATGGATGACATCCCAAGAATCTGACTACTTTCTTATAAGCTTTCTACTTGCTGTGGCAGTGTGAGTCATGTGTACAAGCATCTGAGCTTTCTCTTGTCTTCATGTGGTGTTAAATGTTTTCTGTGTAATGACACCACTCCAGTAGGTGGCTGTGAACCATGCTAGTAACAGAGATGTTCGTATGTTATCTAGACCCATTTGGCACATTTGACATTGGACTATGGGAGTCACTGGGAACTTTACTTGGTCATTTGGGGCAGGTTTATTACAATAGCTCTCCTCTGCCTTCCATTTTGTTATGGTGGACTAGAAATGAAGCAAATATCACAGCATCAGCAGACAGGCATAGAATGGTGTGGATTGGGAGGGACCTTAAAGACCATTACATCATGCCATGGACAAAGACATCTCCCACAAGCCTAGGCTGCTGAACACGCTGTCCAGTCTGGCCTTGAACACTTCCAAGGAGAGGGCAATCCACAGCTTCCAGATTCCAGTGTCTCACCACTCTCATAGTGAAGAATGTCATCCTAATGTCTAATCTAAATCTATCCACTCTTCAGTTTAAAGAAATTACCCCTTGTCATACCAGTACACAACCTTGTAAAAAGTCTCTGTCCAGCTTTCCCGTTTTGGAGTCTGCCTTATCTCTCAGTTCATACTAGACATGGATTCTTCCAGTCTTTCATTTAAGCCTAAAGCTGATTTCATGCCAGTAAGGTCTTCAAATTGTCAGCCCTAGTACAAATATATTAACACAGCCTCTTTGATCACCTAGGCCTGCATATTTGACTTTGAAGACTGAGAAAATCTGTTTAGAAAAACTTGAACGTTTCTGAAGGACCAGTGTACTAGTGTGTAACACAGAAACTTAACATTTGGAGAGTGATGTCCTTAATTATAGTAGTATCTCTTTTTGCATTTATTCCTCTAAAATATGTAATGTACTCATAAATAAGAAATTTCTAGAAGAGAAAATACAAAACAGATTTTAAATTATGCATATCTTAAAAAGTGTTCAGAGTTATTTACAGTGGCAGAATCAGGCTGTAAAATCCAGTTCTTACACAGAATTTCCAGTTCTTACACAGACCTCAGTAAAGGCAAACAGCTTTCAGAACTCAGATTTTGAGCCAGACAAAAATAAATTCTGAGACTGGGACCTTGTATAGAAACTGTACCCCTCTCTACCTATTCTAATTCCATCTTGGAGAATAAAAAAAAAGAAAGTTTGGGTCAAAACTGAAACACAAAGCCATGGAAGATTAAAGGCAAAGATAATCACATTCTTGTTTCAGAATTCTCTATGAGATTTTGTGGTGGCTTGAGGCACTAGTGGCACTAATCAAGTTCATTTGTCAGCTAGAAGCCGCTTAGGCACACCAGTGAGTATTCCAGGATGTGTTTTCTTCTTACATGATTGTGTCTTGGAGGGCTGTGGGATGCAGTAAAACCCTTGTCATCCATACAAAAGTGTGGCCCTCTTTCACTTCCAAGTGTGCAGACAATAAGGCAGAATGTTGTTGCTAGCTTTAGTGAGAGTAATTCAGAGTTGAAATATATATGCAGGTTTCTGTGCTGTTTAGATCAGAGTTTAAATCAAAATGGATGTTGACACAACTTGACTTGTTGAAAACCTAAATTCCTCATCTCTCACTGTAAATGTCACTGCTACCTTTCTGCTGCCTGGTATTTAATATCTTACTTTCTCTCATATGCTTAATTTTCAAATTAGTTTTGTCATAAAATCCGAGAGAATCATGAGTAATTATACTACTAATAAGGTTTTTACTGTTAACTGCCTTACAAATCGTAGCAGTAAGTAATACGATAGAAACTAATAGAAACTAATTTCAAAAAAGAGTCTTGTGTAAATGACAATTACTTCTTGACTACTGACTTTCTTTAAATGCATGGTTTTGCTTTCATTAGTGCCACTTCTGACCCATTTTAAAAGAGTTTAACATTGGAAGGCAAATAACCATTGGGGATGTTTAAATCCCCCGGTTTGAATGATCTGGATCTCATGACTGTGTCTCTGACAGAACCGAAATTTTGCTTTTCTTAATATAATGTTTTCCTTCTAGGTTTGTGGAGACCAAAATCAAGAAGCAGTTTTCCTACGTGAATTTACTTTGATTCGGAGGGAAAGTCTTCATGATGATTTCCTATCTGATCTGCTGAATAACCACAAAACAGAAGACCTGGTAGGAATTGTCTATTATTCTAAAGAATGATCAGGAATGCTTTCAGAAATACAGATTTTTGCCGTAGAGCTTTCATTCTGCTTCATCAATCTATGGAAGTTACAATACTAGATTTTTTATATATAAAAAATGTCATTCTAAAAATATTATACATTCCATGTAAATAAAGACTTGTTAATAGGATGGGTTTCAGATGTTTATGTGGTTTCATTATTTTAAGAACAGGCTTTTTCAAAAGAAGAATAGATTGGTCTTTCACTTTCCGATGAAAATGTTTATCATTCAGAATTTTGGCCATCTAATTTGCTGCGATTGATTTATTTGGACTCCAGGGAAATGGACTCCATGCAAATGGAGTTGTTATATTTCATTAAATATGAAAGGCTAACATTAAATTCACATGTTATATAAAATAAATACATTTTAAAAAATAATTTTATACATTGCACCAAGGAATCCAACAAGCAGGGGAAATGCCTTTATGAAAAATATATTTTTTCTCTTCTCCTGTGCATGTCTGGTAAGATGTTTCAGAACTGAAAGATTTAACATCTCAATAGCAGTTAATTCTCTGATGGTTTTGAAGAAAGAAAATGTGAAAAAAAATGGGAGTCATGCTTAATCATGCTTTGATATAAATTAAAGCAAGTCAGCTGATTTTAAACTACAGAAAATGCATAGGTCTAATAGTTTCAAGAGCTGATATGATTTCCAACATATTGTGGCTTACCAGAAGTGCTGGTCCATTGGCTTCTGATATTACCATGATTTGGTGGTGTATTTTAGGGATTAATGTTCAAAAGAACGACTGTAAGACAGGAAACATAAAGAAAAGCAATTTTAGAATAATTAAGTGTTGGCACAGCCACCCTGGCTGCCTTTTTAATCAACTTTTTCTCATAGCCTCAGAGTGCAATATCTGGTTACCTTTTTTAGTGCATGATGGAATATTAAGCAATTATCATTGGTGGGAGGATGTTTAGCTAGGACTTTAGAAGGATGAGGTTGGATGGATGTCTTTTGTTAAGTCTTGTTGCTCAGGTTAAGGAATCCAGTTAACAAAAGGAATGAAGTCATTAAACAGTCCACTGTGTTTGTGCTAACCTGTCTGCTTTCAGATAAGTTATTCTTGGTGCTTTACAAAGAGATTTCAGGTCAGGCAAAACCAAAACTTTGTTCTGTCACTCTGGATAATTTTATGGCAGTTCAGAACTGTACCAAGCAGCCACTTCAGTGCCAGGACAAGATTCACTAACAGAGCACCAGGCTTCTGCTACCTCCATACACTTCTTGTGGGAGTATGGCTGAAATTGTTATTCAATAAAGCATTTATTCTCTGCATCCCAGAGAGGCAGGGAGCATTTTATTATCATCTGTCAGTACTAGTGAACTAATGTGGTTTTTTTCTGTATTTATGGCTGTTTTATAAATGTGACATGATTGTGTTTGCATGAGCAGAAAGTACTCTGAAAATCAGCCATAGATTTGACTCCAAGTTAATGTTCTTTTAAAATTATAATCACAAAATGATACTGTATCATTCCTGTGATCTTTCTGTGCATCTATGGATGCATGAAGACACATCCACACTTGAAGTATTTTTCACAGAATATATGTCTTTGTAACATTGACTTAAGTATAACTTAGGGAACTTTCATTCCAACCTAATCTGTTTGTGATACCATCTTCAACGATGGAAGCCCTACTGTTTTCTCTGCATGACTGATTCAGAAGGGAAGAGGTAGCATGGAAGTACTTGAAGGAAATTTTCTGTATTTTCTCTGAAGCATTTTAAATGTATCCGTGTCATATTTTAAATATCTTAAATGTACCTTTATGACTTGTTTGCTGCCTGCTATGCAGACTCTGTTTCAAAGACAAGCATTAATTTCACCAAAGGTTTTTCTCTGGCACTTATCTGAAATATCTGTTTCTTAAATATTAGTGAATTTTCTCCTAAATATCTGTGGCATAGACAGTATGTTGCTCCTATTTTATGGATGTAGACAGAAAGGCTCACAGACATCAACATCAAAAGCATCCACTTTTCTTGGATGCTCTGTCTCAGATAGAATGTTCCTTTATTTTTTCAATTCACCTCACATATCATAGCAATAAATTCAGAGGGGAACTACTAACCTCAGATACAATGAGTGCTCAGCATCTTTATCAAGCTGAAGATAACACATAAGACATCTACACAAACAAAGAGTATATGATTACTAACTTACTACAAAAAAAATTATGAATGGCTTTGCTGGAGTGATACAAACACTGTTGCAGAGGTATAGTTTACTGGAGCAGAAATCACAAGCTCAATTCAAAGGATCAGTCCCTTTTTCCTGTTATTTCTGCTGTGATCATGGTGTAACTAATGAGGAAATCTACTGCAAAGATGTCTTCCTAACAAATGAGACACAGGCAAAACAACTTCTTTTATGATACTTCTCTAATAACTCTCCCATTTTTGATCTTTCTTAGGAATCCTTTCTTAGGAATCCTTAGGAATCTTAGGAATCCTATCCTAACATAGGACAGGGTTACCTATTTGCTATTTTTCGAAACCTGTGTGTCCCCAGAGCCTCAATTATAGCTCTACAATTAGTGTCTAAGTTATCATTTATAAAAATCTTTTACCTTTGTCTTTTTTGCTGATGACAACATAAGCTGATTGATGCTTTCTGGGAAAATCCAGGCTGGTGATTGAGATTTAGAAGTTATTCTGACTACCTTTACCTTGTATTTGCTCTACAAAGAGCAAACAGATCTCTCTGGTGCAAGATAGTCCTATGTATGTTGCTGCCAACTCAACTATTTGATAATCATGAGTCTCTCCTGGCAAAACCATGAGATTGACCTCAATATTTTGGGGTGTTAAGCAAAGCTGTTGAAAATTCTATTTCCACCCAGAGACCAGGAAATATTTAAAAATTCTCTGAAAAATACCATCCTCCTGGAGGTCCAAATCAAACTGGGTTTTTTTCTGGAGTCATCTGGACAGCCATTAGGGCACAGATTTCTCAGACCGCATATAGCAGCTGCGTGGCATGATAGAACATGATTTCTGAATGTCATACCAGTTGGTTGCTTTAGGACAACAAGATGCTCCTTGGACACAGGTTAAGAATAATTTCTCTGTGAGAACCTTTTTATCTTTAGAGATGAGAGCAGCCTTTTAATTTTTTATCCAGGTAAAGGAAAACTTGATCTCAGATAGTGGGATTCTTTTCTTTCATATGATCTAGCTCATCTGCTTCATCAGTTCAGAAAAATCACTTGGTCACCAGCTGATAATATGTTCTGAGTTTATTGAATAACATCATCCTTTGTACAACTGATAAGTGTCAAGTTCTTTAATATACCCTAGTAATTTTTTTTAAAAGTATTTTGCAAAATGTTTGTTTCATGATTCAACCCACATTCATGACTGCTCCTTGTTAGCTTTCTGTTTTGAGCTTGAACCATTTCCAGTGTGAACAGCTTAAGTACTTTTGCCTCCTGACTAAATTGCTCTAAGGTGACCAAGGTTTTCATCTTTAAGTTTCACCTGCTATAAAAAGGAAAAGTATTAAATATGTTTAGGTACCTGTAGATCACTGAAAACAAAACAAAAACAAAAGGATGGGTGATAGTAATTTTCCATTTTTCTCAATTAGAAAAGTCTACAATTACTCACATAGCAAAATATTCTAATGCTTTCCTTTCCATTTTTCTGTATGCCTATTAATGATATTATTTACTTTCCTTTTAAAATAAAAACATTAACATTGAATGTTTTTTATTCCTAACTTTTCCTTTATTTTTCTTTTTAGTTTAGAAAGCCAATCAAGACACTTCTGCTTAGGAAAAATAAATAAAAGTAAATTAATGAAAAAACAAGCAAATAAAACAAAACCCCAAACAAACAAACAAACCAGCAACCCAAAATACCCTATTACATTCAAAAACTTTGAATCCAGGACCCAGAACTGCCAAAATTGTCTTGTGGCTGTATCTAGTGCTGGACTTCATGCAGGAGGAAAGGAGAAAAGAAGGCAGTTTTTAGATAGACTGTTATTAGCCCTGCCCACATTAGAAAAATGATAAATTAGAACACAACAAATCCATTGCTTATACAATGATATATATGCTTGTGTTAAATTTATTCATATCTATGATAGATTACCTTGTTCTTACAAATGAAAATTTCCCTATTTGCCATCAGATTAAGTAGCTTTTTCTTTCAGTGAAGTTGTGCTAACTCTTTTATTCATTATTATTTCCACTCTTTGTGAACTCAGTTCAAATAGTTACTAGCTTATTTTGCTCTAATAAAATATGGGTATTCTCTGTGTGTGCATTTTAATAATGGGTTTTTGAACATTTAAACTGCAACTGTAGGGTAAATAAATAGTGAAAATAATTCATGAATGATATTAGCTAAGAAGAGTTATTACTGAAAATATGTATAGCTCTAGCTTTTTAAAACAAATGATCAATGTTTATAGGGCAAGCATCAAACAGATGAAAGAATTATCTAAAAGGTTTCTAGAAAGGAAGACAGGATACTGATCTGAGGTATTCCAAGCTTCTTTCTGTACCAGCGTTCATAAGTTTTATCTTAAATTGTTCAATAGAAACCAAAGTATAACTGAAAAGAGCTATAACCTTTAACAACTAGTGATGATGCTATGATGAACTCATTTGTAGCAGGAGGAGCCTTTCTTGCTCCTGAGGCTTGACGAGCTGCTGGTCTCTCCATGGCCTCACACAAGAGTGAGCTTCCTCCTTGTGGGTGTGTGTCCCACCTTTATTGGCCCCCTGGTAATAGGGGGCCTGCCCTAACCAGGCACAGGTGGACTCACACCCACTCTTTGGCAACTCGAGGCACCTGGTTTATCTTGTTTCTCTACACTCATTTAAAAATTTTGGAGGAAAACGTTCCTATTTTGGATTTATATTACATCCCTGACCAGTACCTTTTCCTCCTACTAAGCAAATGTTTGCTGATTTTCTAATGTATAAATATTAACTGATACGATAGTAAAAAATATGGTTGTGAAGCTTTGGCTGCTTGCAAGTTTGCTATTCCCCATAATTTCATATTTCTTTCTCAGGCTGGTATATCTTTGAAGTTCTCTTTGTTTTCTTTATTTGTATGTGCATATATGATACATACATGCTGTATATAGCTAAACACACATAGGTACCTACACATAGACCTCTACAATGAGCATATGCCTATCTAGATGCCACGTTTGCATCATGAGTCTCAGAATCCTAAAGTCATGTAGACATTGTAGCACATTCTCTTTTCTAAGTTGTCTGAAACAGACTAGAGGAACAACTGACAGCTTATTCTTTCAGTTTTGCTTTTTCAGCAGTTATAAAGAGATTTCTAAATGATGGCCTGTGATGCTTTAGGACTGCAGGCTTTTCAAGAACACTTCTCTTGCTTTCCAATTGCATAGAGCTTTCTTAGCTGAGCTGAACATAAGCATAGAGACAATGGGATCAGGAGTGCCTCTTTAGAGACAGTCTGCAGTCCTCCACCTTTGGAGAATGCCTCTCAGCATCACTGCAAATAAAAGGAGGATTGGTTTTTTCCATTCCCTGTTCACACAGGCTCAGGCTGTGTGCTGAGGATGAGTGCTGGAGAATCCAGCATCAGGAGCTTCTACTGTCTAAGGGAGAGGTAGGACATCGGAGGGATTAGCAAATGTTAGAAACACTTCAACTTTTTCCTTTTTGGGTCACGCTAAGCTATGCTACAGCACTATTCTTAGAAATTTGTACTACTTAAAAGTCACTGGCAGGATTCAGAGTCTAAATTTAGTAATTTAGATTTCTGACCTAAAAGTAAGTCTGTATGCCTGCATATTTCTTAGCTGTCACATATACTAGCATGTGCTGGCCTTGTTTTATTGGGTTGCCTCTGGTTTAGGTCACTGTTGAAGGCTTTTAGAAACTGTTCCTACTGAACTGTGTTAATTTCAGTAAGAGTGGATGGCTGTATGGTTTATACCAATGATCAGAAAGCTTGGATTCTTACATCTTCACTGCCAATGATGACAGAGTCTGTTTCCCTCTGCTTCGGTCTCTTTCCTTTTTTTTTTTTTTTTTTTTAAAGAATGTTAGTGTGGTCCTCATCTCATGATTTCCTTGAAGCTTACACTGATGATAATCAAGAACACAAACTTTCAGAAGTGTTCAGATAATGAAATCAGCAAATGGGTTTGTAGCCCATACATAGAAACAAGTGGCTGTTTGCAGAACAGTTTTGTAGTACTTACTCAGCTCTTAATATCTAGATTTAGAATAATAAAAAAGCTAGGGATGGCCACATAATCAGAATAAATTCTAATTACATCCTCTGTTGCAGTACCATTAAGCACGACTGTACTTTCAATAGCCAGTTGCCACATACTGAACAGTCAAATCATGATGAATGTATTTAATCTTTTGGCATTTTTAATTAGCATTCCATAAATCTTAACTGCATTATTAAATCCTTATTTGAAAATTACATTCAGGTCAGCTTCAGTTCTATTCTATTGACTTCTATGGCTCCTACTCCTTACTTACAGTTTTCAGATTAGTAGTACAGCAATGTATCCAAATATTTTGGCTATACACTGTTATGTTTTATAGTTAGATGTTTTTCAGTCTGATCATACCATATTTTTTGCAGACTTTTGGGAAAGCAAGCAGTAAAAGACTAGTGGTAGAGTCAAACCAGTGGGTTTATGAGAAAAATTCTGTTAATATGTATGGAATACATGATATCTAGCCTTTAAATTACAATCTGCTATAATACTTTTTCTTCTACACAGAGAGTTGCTGTTGCTAGAGTGAGCTTCTGAAAAAAATGTACTCAATTTTTGCATCATCTAGCATAACTTTGTATGCCTTCAATCCAAAGAGTATTAATCATCCTATAGAAATTATTATTTGCACAGGTGTCCTGGTTTGGGCCAGGATAAAGGTAATTCTCTCTCCTGTACTTCTGCTTTCAGCTAAGTCTCTTGTAAGTAGCTGCACTTGCTGAAATTAACAGCAAGTTTCTCAGTCAGTGTCTGCTTCTGGGACTGATAACACTCA
Organism: Calypte anna; assembly: GCF_003957555.1. NCBI lineage: Eukaryota > Metazoa > Chordata > Aves > Apodiformes > Trochilidae > Calypte > Calypte anna. The sequence continues at coordinate 41,254,698 of NC_044274.1, read as the reverse complement.
ATTTTTATAGTTACAGCTAGAGACTGGTGTGCAGAGCCAAGGACACTGCTCAGTTCTGAGGAACATTTTGCCCTCTGGAAGGAGAAAAGGAGTAAAGAGGTCAAAGCTGCAAACCCTCCTTTAGGGAGGAATGGACAAGATAGATGGCCAAAATTTACCCAACAGGATATTCTATCCCATACAGATCATACTCAGTATAAATTTGAGGGATCATGAGAGTCAAACCCCTTCCTGCTTTTCCTTCTTCACCTGTCCCTGGTTGCTTCAGCATCCTGGGAGGATTCCATCCATTTACCTGCCTGTGGTCCTGATCCGTGCCAGCCTGAATCTGTGTGTTCCTGCCTCCAGCTTCCAACTGCTGCTGACTCAAGGAGTCCAGCCTGGACTTGCCCAGGGCTGCCCTGCAGCCTTGGTGGTGACGTGGGTGTTATTGGGTGAAAAAGGGGAGGAACGCGGTATTAATTTTCCTGCATATTTGTATATATTTAGTATTTTTTCTCTTTTCATCATTACTGTTTCATTAAAGTTGTGTAGTTTAGTTTCCAACCCATAAGTCTCTCTCCCTTATTCTCTCTACTTCTTTTATCTAAATCCCAGGGTCAGGGGTTCCGGGCCCACGCTGGGTGCCAATAAATCTATCACAGTTTAACACTGTCTCGGCAATTAAACTGAATGACAGATGCTCCCTATTAATCCCCCTCCCAGGTCAAGGATGGTACTTTTAAAGCAATGGATTATAATTTAGCAAAACTGAAGGAAGTTATCAAAACAACAAAAACTTAACTTAAAAAGTTGTCAGTACTTAAAAAAGCAGTGGGTAGTAAATCCTAAGTTAGAAACTATGTTTCTCATAGTTTCTAACTGCGCTCATGTGCACAGTTAAGGTTAGAAGCAGAGACACAGGAGAGACAGAAATATATCACCACCCTTGGATCCAGCGATGATCTTGGTATGAGGTTGTGGTCCTTGGATGGTAGGTGCACATCCAGCATTTTGAGTGTGCCTTTTTTATGCCACCTGACCCTATCTTTTTTTTATTTTTCAAGGGGGGGGTGGCATATCTTGCAAAGCCAGGTGTTCACTTTGGCCCCTCCAGATGGGATGACACAGCAATAACCTTTATTTCTGTGCATTTGTCCTCTCCAGTGGCTTTACCCGGGGCACACTCAAGATGTCACTCTGCCTCCAGAGGGTGCAGCTTGCCTGCCCCTGCCCTTATGCAATAAGGACAGTGATCTGCCTGTCAGGGTGGCCATCAGACAGAGCTCCCCTTGCCAGGCCAGTGTTCAGCTTATCGGGATGGCCACTAAAGGAGGGGCTGCTCTTGTGAGAATAGGGGCCCTTTTATCTGAGTGGTTACCCAAATGGGGTCTCTCCCTGAGAGAGCAGAGTCCAGGTGGCTATCGAGTGAGGCCTCCACCTGAGCACAGTGTCCACTTTGTCAGGGGAGCTGTTTTGAGACAAATATTCTTTTCAGGATTCTACACATTTTACACAATTTGCCTCAGTTGCAACAATATTTGTTCTTCCCCCTTCCTCAGGAGTTAGTGGCACTTCAACAATCCTATCTTTCTGATATGAATACACCATGATAGGTGTTTGTTTTCATTGCTGTTTCTGATGAAGACAGGGATGAATGTGCATTAGGACTAGAAGATAGGTTTGGACAAAAAGGTGGAGTATCATCCCTCCAGGAATTCATTTTTTCAGTACACTACTCATCCTTAAGGTAGCTTTTTTTATCCAGAGGTAAGTTTTTCTTGTACTGTAATGGATAAAAGAAATAAATCTGTTGGCCATTTCCAAATTTTATATAGATTTCTGCTGATGCATCTTCTAGGCCAAGGCCTAGACCAAAAATTTTATTAAAAATTTGTGGGAAGCGAAAAATGGATTTTATGTGGTCTAAGTACTCAGAGCTAGATACTTCAATTGGCACTGGAAATTCTAGGCACAATCTTCTGCATGATAAGAACTTTTACATCTTTCCCATTCTATGGAAAAAAATCCTGTTGCATTTTTATGTTTCAAGAAATGTTTAACATCACTTTTATTTCAGCATTGCTGACCTCTTGTGTTATCTTCATCAGAGATAAACTTTTTTTGCCTTCATTTCTCTATAAGTTAAACTGAATTGGGAGAAAACAGAGGGATTTTTCTCCCTTTATGTTAATCTTGATGAAGCCCTTTGGCTTCCATATGTAAATCTTAATAAATCAAACATTATTTTTAAACATCAATTAATTTTTATACATTGCAGAATCTGCAATGTATATTGGATTCTCTGTGTCTAGAAACTACAGTGATTGGTGGACAGTGAAGTTCAATATAAAGAGTTTGGAATAGGTGTGTATGAATTTTTTCTCTTTGCCTTTAACCTACAGAGAAGATGAAGGAGTGATTTATTCCAGAAGAATTTCTGTGAGCATTTTTTTGCAATCGCCTTCCCTCTCACCCCCCAAAAAATAACATCATCCTTTTCTACCCTTTGCCTTTAGCTGGTGGATTTGTTGGAAGACTGATATTCAAAAAAGAAGTACTGTATGGTTAGTGATAATGAGTGAATTTTTAACAATTTAATTTAGGGGGTTCAAAATCCAACAAGATGAATTAGTATTCTGCTTTGATGGAATTGCGTAAGAAGGAGGAATGAATGGATGGAGAAAAAAAGGCAAAGTTCTGTATGCTGAGCAGTTATTGATTCTATATCCTTGTTTCTGAACTGTTAGCCTCCATAGCATAGGCTTTTCTGAACTTCCAAAAAAAGGTGGACATTTTAATTTATAGTGTTACTTTAACAAAAATTACTAACAGTATAGGAATATGTCTTTGCTGACTTAAGATGACATTTACTTCTTTGAAAAGCAAACAAACAAACAAACAAATTAACATTATTTCAATTGTGTTAACAAATGTACTTTCTTCGTGATGTATGTAAAGAAAAATCACAATTCAGTATACTGCTGGAAATTCCCAATATGATTGTATGCAGATATATCTGGGTCATCCAGTTTCCTTCATTGTCTCTGTGTATTTGAATGTCCATGAGAAGATACACAAAACAATGTTAGCACAACTGTTTTGTACCATGTCTTTTGTATCAGTCTTGTCATTCAGAAGGGACAAAAGGCACTTTAGCAGTTTCCACTGACTGGTAGTTGAATCATTATTCCTGGAGGTGTTAAAAAGATGTATAGATGTGGTGGTTAGGAATACAGTTTATCACTGATCTCTGTAGAGTTAGATGAGTGGTTGGACTGGATGACCTTTAAGGTCTTTTCCAAGCAGAACAAATCTGCAATTCTGTGATTCTCTAACTTTGTACAATTTATAGCAGAGGGAAAATTGTGTCATTAAATACTTACAGATCATTTCATGAGTGTAAAATTAACTTTATGATTGTTCATACCAGCTCACTTTGCATTCCCTTGGTGATGTAGGAATGAATAGTGATATACTACCAACTGACTTTACGATCAGGTCTCTTTGGCACCATCTTCTGGGTCTTAATTTTCTATTTTTCTCAGTCTTTGTGATGACAGGTAGGCATTAGAAAATTTCCTCATCATTAGAAATTATTTGAAAATAATAAAAAGCAATAGGAGATTGTGAAGGTGTAGAGAATAGATAGTGTTCTTTGTAGCATGACATAATAAACGAAGCATAAAATGATTGAACTCATGAACTGGTGATTGGAAATTCATTCAGAACTGAGCAAAAGTAAGAAGTACATCTGACACCACTGAAAAAAAAAAAAAGAGGTGAGCATGTGAAGATTTGTGGCAGACACTCACATTAATCCAAGTTCTCCTGCATGAGAACAGTGGACAAGTATCTCAGGAAAGATACAGAAGGGCAGGATCACTGTAGTTCCAGGTTCTATTAACTAAAACTAACAAAAGCAAGACTACTTACTGTTTGTTTTCAACAAGAATCACATACCCATGTAGTCTCATGGGCTGGTGGCGGTTTGGGGAGGTGTCTAACCCCAGCTCCTGCCAGAGCAGGCTCAGCTGGGGTGTCAAACCAGGATACTTGGGGCTTCACACAGTCAGGATGTGAAACTCCACAGGCAGCAGACATCTCAGATTCTCTAGGCTCTGCTCTACTTCTGGGATGTCCTCCTGGGGAAAAGCCTTCTCCTTCTGTCCACCCTAGGTCTCTCTTGTTTCAGCTTGTGTCACTGCCTCTTACAGTCCCTCCACAGACTGCTGTGAAGAGCCTGGCTGTATCTTCCATCCCTTCCCATTGGTGCCACTGATGCTGTTGGGTGCCCCTGAAGCCATCTCCCCTCTTGACTAAACCACCCCTGGTCCTGCAGTCTCTCCTCACATGGCAAGAGCTCTGGCCTCACTGCCATGGTGGATTACTCTCACCTCAGCCAGTTTGTTAAATGTCTTTCCTGAATGAAGGGTAGTATTCCTTGTGTGGTCTGATGAGCACAGTGTAAACAGGCCAGTCCCTTCCTGCCTTTTGGGGCTGTCTTATGCTCACATCCCAAATAGTCCCTTGTTGCTGCCCAGATAGGTGACCCTTGCTCAGTTTGCTGCCAGGGCCAGCCCCCCCACAGCTGCTATTGGCCTTGCTGGACCCAGCTGGCACCTCAGGGTTCTGTCTTCCTGAGGAAGATGTTAGTGTTGGCAAGCTTCTGTCAAGGTCCCTTGGATGGCAGCCATGCCCTAAAGAATATGGGCTGTTCAAGCAAGTGTGGAAGTACAGGTAGGGATAGCAGATAATTAAACATGTAATTATAAATGTCTTAAAATTACTGGACTGCATCGTGATTTTAGTCAGTCTAAAAGGTTGTGTGTTCATCAGCATCTACAAACTGAAGACTTCATTATGTTTTAGCAAAGAGAATCAGTGGTGGTGGTTCCATACTAAGTCACTAGTAGAGGTGATAGCATCTATTATTGTAAAAATGACAAATACATATCCAGACTCAGGTAGAAAATATTTTAGATAAAGATATATTTTAATAATGAATTTGCATAAGCCTTGGGAACATTACAGTATCAACAGTTAATGGGTATATTATTATATTAGTGAATCATTAAAAGAACAGGTCATTAATAAATGTGGCCCTATCCTGCATTGTTCTTTTCTGTACAAAATCTGGACTTTCTTTTTAATTTCTGTTTTCTTTTATAGTCCCCCAATGGTTGTGGGTTTTTTTGTGAATCTATTTTTTCTTATTTTTACTTGAGTTTACTTTTAAATGTATAGTGGAAAAATAAGGCTATGTTTTCTGGTTTTAGTTCTAATATGGAGGGTTTTGTCTGACAGTAATTTTTTTGCTGCATTTGTAATCCATAGGCCAAATCAAAGCATGGCAAAGCTAACAAGTAGCCTTAAAAAATTAGTACAAAATATACATTGGGCTGCAATGCAATGCAGGCATATGCTGAAGTCTTCTATTGCTTTAAGCTTCAGGGATAAGAGCAGTTTCTTAATGGCAAAAACTACATGCCACTATGGAAGACATACCATTGCTCTTAATTAGGAGATAAAGTGCTGAAATTTAAAGCCACATTCCCAATGTCAAATTCAGATATATTGTCGTAGTTGTGATTCATGTTCTTCTGTCTTCTGTCCCACACAGATAATCTCCTTTATTAATGTTTTCATAATCTTCTGCTTAAATAGATAGAAATATTGGTGTTCTGGGGTATTTTAAATAGAAAAAGTAAGAAAAGTAATGTCCCTACCTACTTAGCTCTGTATGTTTCTTTGAGATATGCAATATAAATACGTGCTTCTAATTGTTCTAAAGTTTTCATTGACTTAAAGTTCTTCGTAGGGTCAATGTTGGCTATATTTAATGTAGAAAAAAACCCAAAGATTTTTAAATTCCCAAATGGTTAAACTAATTTAAACCAATATTTTAGAAGGATAGATATAAAAAATCATAATCGTGTTTATTGATCTTAAGTAGAGACATAAATCTATATAGTAGTAAATATGCATTTCTATTCCTAGACACAAATGTATCATAAAGATAAATATAGATATCTATCTCTAATCTGTGTTTTCAGCTAAATTTTAAATGTACTTGTCTTTCAGCTACAGAAGAGATAATAGGATGGAGTCAGAACATACTAGTGCCTTAGTGAAGTTGATATCAAATAAAAATTCTGAAAGAACAGGTCTATCACATTGACCAATAGATTGTCAATAGATTTCCTGGAATTTACCATTATAGATTCTACAGTACCTCGATTATTAAAAAAAAAATGGATTACCATTAATGATAGTATTTGTGGCCAACCTTTTGTTTTCTTTTTGGTTTAATGTTTATAGATGTAGCTAAGAAGCTTGTGGATCCTTAATATTATTTTAACTGAAAGATATTGCTGATGCTTACAAGTGCATCTGAAACTATTCTCATTTGACCTACAATAAAATACATTGCCCATTGGTTCATTGAAGTTTCATGAAGGTTCACAGAGCACCACCACAGGATGACATCAATCCAATTAAGAGACTTGACTCCATTCCAGTTAAAACTCCTTGTGGGAGGGTTTTGCTTTTACCTGAGTTTTTCAGAAAATAAAAGCTGTCTTATTCTGTTGTGAAATTCATATGATTTTGACAATATATGATATATATTATTACGTATCCTCTTGTTCTGCTATTTCTTAATTTACCTTCTTAATAGATCACATAGTTCTGTGGGACATAAATGAAGTGGAATCTGCTTTAACCAAATTTTGCTGATTTCCATATCGGTTTTCATTTTCCGTCATTTCTGTGTTAAGTTTTATTTCCTAAACACCAATCCCATAGGTCGTCTCTGAAAGCTCTGTATTAGACCCATGTAAAGTTAAGGATATTTGAGCATTATTTTCTGTATGGCTTTTGTATGCTACAGGTACCTTCCACTTCCTTTTGAGCAAACTATCTTGAAATTTAATGCATGAAGGTAACAAGGGGGAAAGACAAAAAGAAATATATGAATGAAATAAAACCCCTATGGTTTCTTAAGGGCCATCAAAATTCTATTTAAGTTGTTTGCTCCACAGCTTTTCCTGCAAGATTATTATGAAGTCTCATTGCTCTGATAGAAATATTATTTCCAGCTTCCCTTTCTGCCTTCTAACCTGAGTGCCTTAAACTAACCACTTATTCCTTACATAGTTGCTTTCCTATCCATTTTTTGACTTGTGTTTCCAGTTTTAACTTTGTCTTCATTGCTGTTCTTTAAGGGAGAAAAAAAAATGTTCTCTTCACTGTAGAACTTTTTTGTTTGCTTTTTGTTTTGTTGGTTTTTTTTGTTTGTTTGTTTCTGTTTGATTGGGTTTTTTTAACCTTGCCTGTTTCATTGTGCATTTATTACTTATACACTGAAGAATGTCTTCAAACTCTATTCACAAAGCCTAGTTGGGAAGGGCAAAACTGTCTATTTTTTAAATGCCACCATTTCTATTACAAGTTCTACATTTTCTCTAAGTGCTCTGATTTAAAATTGCACTTCCTCTTACAAGTTTCTTTACTCCTCAGTGAAGATCTCTATGAGCTTTGAACAAAATTTAACAAAAGGAAGTGTTTCTGAGTAAGATTTGTAGATGGCAAAAGGAGAATGGGAGAAGGCAGCTGCATGATCATTGATATATTGTGCATACACCTTTTTTTTCTGTTCTTTTGCATTATATTTTTCAGCAGCTATATTCTGGTGATAATTGCAGGTGCCTAGGATAAGAAATTCCAATTTTAAGGAATTCTCTACCCTTAGAAATCTGTTTTCTTGTGGATCCTGTCTATTGTCCTGCCTGACACCCTTGCTCATGTCTCCTCTTTTCACAACCAGGATACAGTCTTAAGTGATTCTGTGAATTCTTCACAATCCAACATTGATACATTTTAATTCCTTCCTACTTTTTCTCTGTTACTATTTCAACATCTGCCTGTTTCCTTTATTGTCCTCTCTACCACATGTAGAGTGCTTGTGTACTTGTGTGGTTCTTGTGTGTCAAATGTCTCACATCATCATAGAATTTATCCCTTATCTGGTTTGCCTTGTGATGAAGACCAAAATCACATGACCAACACATATATCAACCCACCAAGCAGATTTTATATCTATTGTGGAAGTTCTTGGCTTAATGGAAGAAGAAATGAGAAAGCAGAAAAAAATCCAGTAGACTTATTTCAACCTATAAATCCATATTACAAATGTGAGATTATGTTGATCCACTTCTGACTAACTATGGCTGTTTTTCCACATACGTCACCTTTAGGCAAACAATGCAATAGAATCAACCTGGCTCGTGTTGTTCACAGTGTTTATTATGATAATATGTCAGGTGTTTTCATTAAGAGGACAGTAAACTACACAATATTTCTTATTGAAATATCATTTGAGTGCATGATTTCTTAATAACAACTATCAGTTACCAAATGCAATGTTTAATAGGCTTCTTGAGAAAATACAAAACACATAGCGAGATCAAAAATTACTGTTTCTAGAGTATTTAAAACTTAGTGATAATATAAGCATTTTTCCTAAAGGGTAGTGTTATACATAAAATTATGGAAAATATTTAACGTCAAAGATTCTATGGAAAAGCAAGTTTGAGGGTTGCAGAACTTGAAAAGCTTTAGAGTAATCTTTAAAAGAAAATAAAAATAGAATTTTTTCAGTTTTCAAACTAAAAAACGAAAAGTCCATTTAACACCATATATATTATTTTTTTTAATTATTTGACAATGGCTTTGTAAACTGTAAATTTGTCTTCTTCATTTGGATTTTTTGTTAATTTTATTTTCAAAGTAAAATGCATTTGTGAATACAGTCTGAGTAAAGAAGACTGGCTCGCAGGTACTAGATTTACTGGATTTACTGGATTTACTGGATTTACTGTCTGATGTTTTGTATTCGGGAAGGGCTGAAAGTGAAAATCTCACTTCAAGAGCTTTTTTCCCTTTGCTCCTCTCTTAAGAAATGCATTGTCATAACTGACTGGAATGATACATGGTGGGAATTTCTACAGAAGGGGTGAGTGCTTTGGGGTCATGTAATTGGATAATAATGGAGATTAATTAAAATAGACATAGTAAAAAACAGCATGAATAGAAGTATTTTCAAAATGTGCCATGGAACTGAGAAAAAAATAGCCTTAATGTAAAAAAGAAAAAAAAAATCAAGCAATGCTGAGGAGCAGCTGCCTAAGGAATGACTTTTTAATGCACTAGTGATCAAAAAACCATGGGTATTGGACAGGGAGATGATACAATAGATTATTTGATCATTCCCACTTACATGGCAGGAAATTAAATTCTTTAGTGCTTTATTCAGCACATTGTCAAATGTTTTACCAAGCCTAGTTTTAAGTAGCCTAAGCAATGGATATGGGAAATCTCGTGGTATTTTTCTAACTGATATATGTGGAACCTAAGCACAAATAATGAAATTCCAAAGGGTGGTCAATGCTCTGAAGAAACAGCTGGATAAAACCCAAAGAATACTGTGTGTGAACATGCTGAAACAAGAAATCAGACCCCTCAGTAATGAAGATAAAAGCCACTAGAGAATTTTACTACATTTACAACCTGCAGTTCAGAAGGCATCCCAGATAAAGGAGTCTTGATGGAACTTGAATCCTCAGTTTTAGACAGCACAGGAATGATTGTGTCACTGTGTCTTTGGTTTGTATAAATAAGAATCACTCCCTGAATGCACTTTCTTATTCTCTGTGACAAGGACAAGTAGAATCTCTTCCATGGTTTCTCCTCACTGGTATTTAATTTACCATTTTCAGAACTTTAGAGGACAGTGATTCCCTTGGAGCCAGCTGTCAAGATTACCTTTAGCACTAATACATGGGCCATCCAGGTATACTGTGGCCCTGCATTTAGGAACAGATTTTCCAGAACCATATCTTGAAGATAAGAGAAATGGGTATAACTAGCCTGAGATCTAGAGGTTCCTTTAATTTAGGTATGAAAAGAATGTGTCCTAGAACTTTCACATTCTTTATTGAGTCATAGAGTCAGAGAATGGTTTGGGTTGGAAGGGACACTAAAGATCTAGTTCTGATCCTAGAAGGGGTAGGAAACCTTCCCCTAGAGCAGGTTGCTCCTAGCACCATCCTGGTCTTCAACGCTTACAGGGCTGATGCATCCACAGCCTTCCCAGGCAGCCTGTTCCAGTCTCCCACCACCCTTGCACTAAATGATTTCTTTCTTATATCTAGTCTAAATCTGCCCTCTTTCAGTTTAAAACTAATAGGTCCTGCCACTATATAAAAAGTCCCTCCCCACCTTTCTTGTAGTCCCTCTTCAGGTACTGGAAGTCTGCTATATGCTCTCCTCAGAGCCTTCTCTTTTCCAGGCTGAACAACCCCACCTCTCACAGCCTGTCTTCATAGGGGAAGTTCTACAGCTCTCTGATCGTCTATCTAGCCCTCCCCTGGGCTTGCTTTAATAGCTCCATGTCATTCCTGTGCTGTGGTCTCCAGACCATTTATATATGCACAGAAATTATCTCCTTAACTCCTGTAAAATAACACAGAGTCAAGATGTGTCATAGAACTTTTTTTTGTTGTTGGAGTAGGGCAGGATTCTTTGCAGGAAAACTAATTTTTGTATTTATCTATTCAAATTTCTTTTGCATTTTCCTCTGTGATTAAGATAACCAAATAGCTGTCCATTTATTTTATCTTGATGTAATCAGCTGGAATCCACACAAGAAATAGAAGTACACTGAATATTATCCATGTTCTCTAAAGACATAATACTCTAATTTTCATTAGGAAACTTATACTGGATTTTGGCAGCTATTGATGTAGCTGCCTATAGAAGTAAATTTTATTACTTATTTTTTGTGTTTAGGAATAAAAATACACAGATTAAATATTAGGTTTAGTTATGGGTTGGTATTATGAACTGTTCAACCATTTCTGCTTTGCAGCATTTGCAAAATATCTGATTTTAAATGGATGTCATACACCAACTACACAATCTAGTCTTGCAGATTTTCTTACAGTGGAATTTAACAGTGATATAGGGAAAAAAGAAAAAAAAATAAATATCCTGCATATGACTGAAGGGAAATAAAAGTTCAAGTTGAGTGTAGAAAGTATTTCACATTGTTTGACAGAGAAAATTATGTTTCTTCTAGGAACACTGCTCCCATTTCATTTATTGTGTTTGTGTACTTTACGTTTTCAGTGTGCTAGGCAAAATTTGTTCCCTGAATTTACAGCGGTAGTTTAGTGCATTATTTTTTACAACTTCACTGAATTTAGTAGGTGTAAATTTTGTGTTATTTTGCTGCATACCTCTATGCAACAACTATATCCCTTCTCCAACATTAGCTTTCTCTCACTTCAGAAAAAACCCTACAATCCTTACCTAAGGAATATTTCATGTGAATCCATCCAAATTTTTCAGGAACATCCCATTTGTCCCTGTTCTATCAGACTAGTCAACAGCTCATGCACTAAATGAAGCAACACCAAATATTAAAATCTAAAATTGTCAAGGTAGGTCTCTATGTGCAGGAAGAGGATTTATACAAAAGCCTTAGCAGATGAAGATAAACTCATGGCTCCTAAAAGCACTGTCCTTTTAACAACCATTTATCTCAATTCCTTCTTCCATAATTGTGTGTTAGCTTAGACTCTTAAAATTGGTTTTCTATGTCTTCCAGTCATCAACATCCTGGGCATCTTAAACATCGATAACTGTTCCATTTCACATGGAAACCCTCGGTGTCTATTTTTGTTCTTCAGATTAATTTATCTGATTTTCTCTGCATGTCATTTATGTGAAAAAAACCAACCAAACAACCCCATGACTGAATAACTTCAGAATTTATTTTCTGCAAGTTAGGCTGTCATTCAGCTTTGTTTTCTTTTTCCTAATCTACACAGTACAGGTTATTTCTTCATAATATTTTTGCACACGTTGTTGTATGCTTTATCTGTAATCCTGTCATAACTATGTGCTTATATTATTCAAAAACACACAACTGAAAAACTATCAGCTGATGAGAATCTTGATTAGTGTGTTGACTTATATGGTGAAGAAATAAAATGGCATGCAAGAAATGCTCTCAGGAACTTTGCAAGTTTGATGTATTTCATATTTTTGAGTTTACATAGCTGTAAATAATTTGCAGGTTGTTTGTGGAAAGGCCATATCCAGATGATGGCAGTGTTAAAAATGGAACTGTTGAAACAGATTATGATATATTGCAGGACATGGTTTGAAATCCAGCTTCAAGTAAGAAAAAATAATATTGCCATATTTTGAACACTACAGGACATACTTAATATTTTACTGCATTTATATTCAAAGTCCTGCTTAAAATAGATCAGTTTCCATTAAAGCTGATCTAAAATAATTTTTTTGAGGGGTATGTCCATCTTCAAGCTTATTCTCCGTGTTCTTCAGATAGCATGTGCTGGTCACAAATGTGTTCTTCCTGAACACATAATGAATCAACAGCCTGTGATATAATGCAGTGTTTGAGCCACTCTGCTACTGTAAACTCAAGTACCATTGTTTTTGCCTTTGGTCACACTTGTTCACTGTTTACTCTATCACCTACATTTACTTCAGTGAGCAATCCTATTCTGTATCAGACAGAAATTGCAAGTGAGATTTTTTTATCTCTTTTCCAGCTTCTTAGAGTCAGACCTATAATTCAGTGGTAGCTTGTGAATGTGACTGGACTTACAAGTCATTTGTATCTGACTGTACAAATGAAATCAAACAGTGTGTGATTAATTGTTTAGTTGAGGGAAATTCCTTTATATTTAGAAGACAGCATAGATTTTTTTTATGTTATTGTTAAAGTATTAAATCTCTTATACAAAATAATTATTTTGGCGATTGAAAAAAAAATTTGAAATATCTTGAGATGACTTGGGTTTGGGAAGTGACAGAGTGCCTTGATGCATTCAAGTCACAATGCTTCTTTGAGTTTAACCTTCTGTTATTGAATTCGCAGAATTAAAGGAAGGGAAGAGAAATTGATCTGAGTATTTAAATTATTTTCATTTGAATACAGGAATTGTATTCTTGGGTTGATTATTAACTCTAATCTGTAATGGATCAAGAAGCTTCATACTTCTTTCAGGAATCTTGTACATGTTAGGTGGAACAAAACAAAGTTTTGCAATCTTTTGTTCCCTAAACTGACATAAGTTAGAGTGGCTTACACATATGAGTGCAGGTATCAATGGAGAAATACTGATTATATCTATCCCCCTGGCAGAAAAAAACTTTTTATCCTCTGCATATCAAGTGATCCTTAATGTTGTTTGCCTCAAAACTCACACGCTGCATAACACAGGGTGATTAAGTTTATGGTGAATATATGAGATTGGGAAGAGTGTATATATTCAATATAATTTTCTACACATCTTGCTTGTAATTAATATAAATGCCATTTATTAATGAAAAACTTTCAAGTTAATTTGATTTTTCTCTGTATGTGAATTTTCCCTCATAAATTTCAAACTGTGCACAACTTACGAGCTTTTAAGAAGGTCATACTTAGCTTCATGACCTAAGTGTACAGAAGCCTTGATATACTGGTTTATCTTCCTGCTTAGTATTGTGGTGACTTATGTTACCAGACTCTTTCATCTCACTTCCCTTGACGTTACCCCGTTAAGATTTCTTGGGCTTCTTTTATAGGTTGTATTTTTTGTTTGTTTGTTTTATAGGTAGAGAATTAATCTGCCTCTACCAGTATATGCTCTGCGAAACAATATGTAGCTGTAACATTTCTTCCAAGTCATTGCATATTGCTCCCTACACTAAACATTCAAGCTTGAATGAAGTCAGAGAGGAAGTGGGAAACATGAAAAAGCAATAATATGATACCGGTTTCTCACCACTGCCAATTCTCCTGAGATTTTTTTTAAAGCCTTAATTGTTTAAGACTTGGCGTTTACGCTGCTCACAAAATATAGCTGTCCCAGTGCAAGTTAATCTAGTGATCTGGTAGGGCTGGTTTTTTTACCAAAGCCACAGGTGTAGGAACACTGGATCATATAGTAGCAAAGCTCCCTTTTAATGTTATAAGGTCCCTGGCTTCTAAAGTTTCACTGGCAGATTGAGTCATATGTTAACAGAAAAATAATCTGTGATAATTATAAGGCCTTCTGTTGTTCTTTCTTTTAAATTCATTAGAGGAGCTTTTGCTCTGCTTATGATTAAAGAAATACTTTGGGTTGTGTTTACTTAAAATTTTTCATCACGGATGGCTTGAACACAGGTATTACCTAAAACAATGGCCAGACATTTTAACAAGGCCTAGATGATTTTACATTTACCCGAACTATCGTAGAATCATAGAATGATTTGGATTGGAAGGAACTCCAAGTGGGTTGTCACAAGAACAAAACAGAGGGGAAGAATTACCTTCCTTTACCTACTGGCCACAATTTTTTGGATGCAGACCAGGGTACAGTTGGCTTTCCGGGCTGCAAGTGCATCACAGGCCCATATCTGAAGCCTGTCAGGGTCCCTCTGGATGATCTTTCTTCCCTTCAGTGTGTCAAACACACCACACATCTTGGTTTTGTCAAAAAACTTACTGCGGATGCCCTCAATTCTACCATCCATGTTGCAGACAAGAATATTAAACAGCACTAGTCCCAGTACCAGCCCTTCAGGAACTCAACTTGTTACCACTTTCCATGTGGACACTGAGACATTGAACAGAACTCTTTGAGTGCCACCACTCAACCAATTCCTTATCCACTAAGTTCCATCCATGAAATTAATATCTTTCCAATTTAGAGAACAGGACATTGCATGGGAAAGTGTCGGATGCTTTGCACAAGTCCAGGTGATGATGTGAGTTGCTCTTCCTTTGTCCACTGATAGTGTGATATCATTGTAAATGGCCACCAAATTTTTCAGGCATGATTTACTGTTGGAGAAGCCTTGTGGTTGCCATTAACCACCTCCTTATTTTCAATGTGCCTTAGTGTAGTTTCTAGGAGAATCTCTTCCATGATCTTGCTGGGCACAGAGGTGAGATTGACTAGCTTGTAGATCTCTGGTTCTTTTTTTTTTCCCTTTTTGAAAAGGGGTGTTAATGCTTGTGCAGGAGGTCTTTGTTCTTCCATGCAGGTCCCCTGCAGTTTTTGTCTGACTTTGTCTTTGTTGGAACTCATTGCTCCTGATCTTGGAGGAAGCGATCCTTGAATGTTAACTCATTAACTACATCTCTATAAAATATGGTCATACCTGCTAATGCCTACTCATAATTCTTTAATTCTCACCTGAGACTCATATTTCGTCTTGCCATTTTTTTTCTCCAGACAGTATAGAGTATCTCAGATTTTTACCCAGGTGCAGATAGCGTTTAAATTTCTGAGAAAGAAGAGTTCTTATGCTGTCTCTGTTTTCACGGGGAATGTGAAAAGGGAGCAGGTGTTTTTCCTAACCAAGATTTGGGAGAGGAATCAACAAAATGGCCAAAAACTGCTGGAAATTAGGAGGACTTACAAGTTTATAAAAGTTATGAGAACCATTAGAAGTTGAACTGGATTTTTGTTACAGACACTTCTGTAAATACATAACATAACTTTAAACAGTTCAGCTGAGACTGAAAGTGCTCTGTGCTAGCAACTGTTTATACAGAAATCAAAGGCAATCCTTGCCTTGGGGAGCTGGCAGTCCAAAGTAACTCAGGACAGGAATATTGATGCAGAGAGTTAAAAGACACCTCCGGGTGAGATAGAGCTGAGAAGAAAACTTCTGTTTTAAAACTAGTCATCTGAACCCATAAAACAGCCCAAAGCCTAATGCAATCTAAATAAGTTCCTATAAATAATATATGAATGTAAATAAATATATAAATACTCAAAGAAGTTTTGCTATGCCTTCTGTTTTTCATCATTCAAAATGCTAACATCCATCCCATGCTACCACTCAAGACAGTTTTAGCTTTGTGAAAAGGAAACAAATATTGCAGTGTTAATTGCAGTGGTCCTTCAAATTCTCTCTCCATGACTTGCCAAATGATTGCACTATCATCTCTCAAAAAAGGCAATGACTTTAGCTTTACAGAGATAAGCTGTCTTGGATGTTTCTTTATTTGTGTGGTCTGAGCTATCTTGTCCCAAAAATCGTAAAGAAACCTTGCCTCTCCAGCCACGTCCAGCCACAGGTTCAAATCAAGAATTTCTGAAGAATACAAGTGAAGAAAGTGGTGGTATTCTGACCAGCAGAAGTAAAATCTGACTTTTCCCCCCATCTGGTACTTTTTAGCATAAGTGCTTAAAAACATACTAACAGCCACATCTGAATTTTTTTTTTCTAATACAAAACACCCCAAAAATCCAATTTTTATTCTAAGCATAGAAAGATGATTCTTTAATTTTACAAGGAATAAATAATTTATGAATTGCAGCATACTGGACCAGTCTGATTTTAGTTTGTGGTTTCTAAGCCTCATTTCCTATAAATAAATAATGGCTGCAATGTGAAAAGAAATCTTGGTTTCTTCAATCCAGTTCAGAATTTGATTTTGAATTTAAATTAATTTGAGCAACCTGATGAAATCAAAACAAAATGTTCTTCCTCCTCAAGCTCTTTCTGAGTTCTATACACAGGAAAAAAGATCAGTGTTTCTGTGCCATGTCATTGTTTCACTCCGTAGTTTTGTTTACCCTGAGACTTTAACAAAACACATCTTAAATTTAACTGTAAAGCAAAAGACATTGGGTTAAAAGGATAATTAACTAGAAGATTTTCAACAAAGAAGCATTATCTTGGTAGTTCCATTGAGTCTGGCTTGAGATACAACTAATTTTCCCCATAGCAGCCCTCGTAGTGCTGCTTGGTGGGCACCTGGTTTCCAGCCAAGGTCAACCTACCACAGTAGTTAACAAAAACTAATGAAAGTTATGAAGTGCTTATGAGAAAGAACATACTTCATCTCCAAAAGTTAGTGAGAAGAGTTCTAACCTTACTGTAAAGAGGGAAAATCCATTTGGTAAATCGGAGTTCTTGGCTCTGGTAACCTTCTCTAGGGCTAAAATCTTTAAGTCTTTCTCTGAAAACCTGCTCCACATTTAATCCCATCATTTAGGAATACAGTGGATTATGAGTCATATTAACTTCTTAATTAGAACACACTTTGACTTTCATTAGCTGTAGGGCAGTGGATAATTCTACCTACTGTTTTGTATGCTTTACCTGCAGGGAATAGAAGTCAGTTTTTGAAAGTCATGGGACATGCAAACTAAACAGTAAGTAATAGTGCTTACAAGTTGCAGGATGTGAAACCAGCTTAAATTGATTTTTTAGATAAAATAACTGATTTATTCATGGCTGTGCCATGAAACATTGTACTTTGATTCAGAGCCTAAGACAAGTTGAGGCATCATTGTGCCCTGACAACTCGTCTTTTCCAATTTTATTTTTCTGTTAATTTTGCCTTTCATTCTGCTGCAGGTGCTTCACAACATGTTTTAAAAACAGAGTGTAGGGCTAGCATAATGAGATGGGTGCTGAAGAATGGAGTCTTATCTTCTCCTTTTGTTATGTAAGGCTAGAATTGTAACTACATACATGCTGAAGTCTGGCACAAAACAGTATCAGATCATTTTATTTCTCTTTAATTATGTATTTCTGTACATTGATCAAACTTTTCATTCCTGTAACAGTAGTGTTCTATTAGAAAATATTCTTGGGCTTTGACTCTGGAAAACTAAAGTTGTACTTACTGAATTATTCTCAAAATATCATCCTCTGTCTCAAAAATTGCAATTTAGAAAACGTTTTCTGTAAAAATTTATTTTGGTAGGACAGAAGTACAAAAAGGAAAATACCCCATCTACTTTGCAGAATCATATGTTTGGATCTAGACATATTTCTGTGGAAATTACTACCTACAGAAAGGTAATTCTGGTTAAAGATTTAATTTATGGCTGAAATTAATGTTCAGATAAAGAAAGAAAAGGGCAGTCTTTAAGATATGTCTTTGCCTTCAGACAGGTCTATAAATGATATTTGCAGGGAAGTTTTCTGTGTATTACTTGCTGAAGAATGTCTGAGCCACTGAATTTTTGCTTTTCTTTATTCCTTATGTTTTAAACATGAATACAAATGTTAACTTAAAGTAAGACTTTTCAGGTGAGAAGTTTCTTTAAATTTAAAATTGGTTTGGTCACCACTTTTTAAAAAAGTGTAGAAATACCGAGGATGTATTTCTTAGCTGAAATGACTTCTAAAAATTTAGCTAGGTGTCTACTGTTTGTGGTATAAATTTTTGCTTTTCTAACTTAATTCGATTGCAAGTTTGCTTTTTTCTTTTCTTTCCACTCTCCTATCTCTTTTACTAGCATATCACAAAAAACTCAGGCAGTTGCAGTTTTTTCATTTTCATCTCCAGGGCAGCAAAATCATTAAGAACACCAAGTCATCTCTTTCTTTTAGAAGGTTATCCCCCATAAAGTCTGCTTTCAAATAGTGGGAATGACTCTTCAGCCTGAGCCTTTAAAGATTTTGAGAATATTTGGACAAAACACGGCCTAATTCAGAAATATCCAGGTTTTTGGTTTTTTTTTTCCATTCTATATTTTTCGACCCTAGAGGCTGAAAAAAGATTCTACCCCTTTGATCAGCTGTGGTCAGCTGTTCCACCTTTGTCACCTCCCAAGGTTTGCCCCACCCCCAGTCCAATAGCCTTTGGCGGATGCAGGTGATTAGAGAAATATCCTCCATGCTTTGCAAGTGTTGCTCCCCACAGCAAAAACTTTGGTGTGTTGCTAACACTGTATTGTCCACAAATGCAAAGCCCAGCACTGTGTGAGCTCCTGTGAACAAAGATGACCCCATCCCAGCCAGACTTAGTATAGCTGAGAATTGCCCAGACAATTGGTGTATTCCGTTCCATTTCATTAAAGTGCTGGCATAGAGGCTTGAAGTGCACCCGCATGCTAAAAAGTACAAAAGTACAAGTCAACATCTTTCTCACTGAGAAGGAGAAAGAGATCATGTGTTCACAACTGGAATTTAAAGAATTCTGAAAATTTTAGCTCATTTGATCTTGGAGTTAGCCATGGAAAAGTGATTATTTTCTATTTACCTAAATTAAATTTCAGCTATCTACAGCACTTCAGTTTCTTGCCTTAATCTGTTTCATGAAAAATCCAAGTGGTATTAGGCATTACCATGTATCAGTGGAAATGTTGAGCACTACAGGAAGTAGATGTGTGGGGAAAATGAGATGGCAGTATTCTACTTAACTAACAATCATGCATCTGAAGGGAATTCTCCAGTACTTTATCTAATTTGATGTTTGTATTAATTTATTTAACCACAAATGTCAATGCCAAATATTACACTGATTACAAATCACCAGTCTTTATAACACAGTTTCAGCATGTTATAAATAAATCAACTTTTCTGTCTTGGATTACAGGCTTAGACTATACCCTATAAATTGAATTGATTGAGTTCTTTCATGTGGTGGCCACCCTGGCCTTATGAGAGAGGCATGTCAGGGCCAAAAAATGCCATCAATTGGCTCTTTCCCCTCTATATCAGATTTTTCCTTATGCAGATAATAACTGAGACCACTCTGGATAATTTCTAGCCACCTATGAAAAAAGATTTTTAATGACAAGGAAGAAAAGCACTTCTGTCCTTAAAAGCAAACACTTTTCAGATCTTCAGCAGGTTTTTCAAGAGTCATCCAGGTATCACTACCTCAGGACAATAGTAGGTAATAATACATAACAGACAATAAGCAGCTCTTACAGCTTCTCTTCACAACAAAAATGCACAGCCTACAGAGCAGGTTGCAGGTTGGTAAAACCCATTGGCAGTAAAAAGCGGAGAAGCCAGTACACACCGTTGTGTTTTTCTACGGCTAGATAGTTTCTGAGGATGAACACAGCTGCGAGCTATTGTGAGTTTTGTTGAGAGCTTTGCTAGTCTGCAGGGCTGCCAGGCTCTGAGAGGTCACAAAAAACATTCGACATAAAGGGATCACCCCTTTCTTCCTCTTGCATCCACCTGCCTCAAACATCTGCTTTCTTCTGAATTTCAGAAGACTGACTGATCAGTAGGTTTTGCAGTAGTCCAGACTGAGTTTTTAATCTCTCTTCCTGAACTAGTTTCACATTTCGCTTTTTTCACAAAAAGTGAATGTACTGTTACAGAGCAGAGAAGAAATACCTGACCTTTCTACACTTTACAGACTTGTCTTAATTCAGAATAAGTTTCCTTTTTCCTGGAAAAATAAATATTTATTTTATTGTTTTAAGGAGGAACAATGTTAAAAAAGTGAGGCAGAAGGAGGATTTTCTCTTTTTCATTGACCTTATGGGCTACAGTCCCTTGCTGGGATATGACAACCAGAGTTTAAGTTCTTGCTGTGTCTCAGGCAGAACAGATATTCAACATGTATCTAAACTGGCCTTCCCCAGACCATCCTGTTCCTATGTTTGTTTTACTCTCCCAGAAAGAGATCCAGCAAAACATCTGGCTTTTAAAATGGCATTAATTAGAAATGTATTAAATTCACTTAAATTAGTGTATTTTGATTCTTTTAGTAATCAAATACAATACACAACAATACACTGTTGTGTATTCTGGTAGTGAGAAAAAAATTAGAAAGATGAGTGGAATCATGAGCCAGAGGTATGCATAAATCTGAATGTAGGCTTTGAATATATTGAAGATCTGTGCGTAACAATATGAGAAAGCAGTGACTCACCTTGAGCTTAGCACTGGAGTGCAAGATCAACTTTACTCAGCACCTGAGGCAAACAGTTATCTTTTAATAATCTTTCGTGTTGTTTCACAGATAGAACAGAGATTATCAAATTAAATTGAAACACACTAAACAATTGTTCATTGTCAAATGTCTACCTATTCTAGAACACATTTGGTCTGTAGGTTGCAAAAGGATATAAAAGGAGAGGAAGTATAAATTTAATTATGTAACTTCATTTTTATCCATTAACAATTTAATTTTGGAAAATTTTATTGAGCCCTGGATCATAAAATCTCTAAAGTCAACTTCAGTCCCAGCCACGTGTCTGCACTTTGAAGCCTTTTGAAGTAGTGTTCAATTGGACCAAAGCTGATGGATAAGACAAAACTTGGCTGTGAGTAGAGGACTTTTTTTCTCCTTCAGACTGCTGACTCCTCACTGCTGAGGGCAGTGTCAGCACAATCTGTAGATGCTACAAAGGCTTCAAATAGCAGACAGCACAGCCAGGCCTAAAGCTGAAACAAGATTTGAAGGAACACAAGGTTCTTGGGGGCTCCCAGTGCTTTTCAGTGCACTTTAAAGTAGATAAAAAATGCTTTAAAAATGGGGGGGGGGGAAAGTGTGCAAGGCTTTCTTCCTTTTTTTGTGTGTGTGATCTTGATTTTACAAGGAAGAACTCTTGAAGTGCAGCACTTCCCCAGTAAAAGAATGAATAAAACTTTAGCCAATCAGCTTTACTAATAACCAGTCCCACTGCTCACTTGGTGCTGTCACTTGGTTTACTATTCAAATTTCTGGAGATGGTTTTCAGAGGTATACCAGAAGTCTCAAAGATTTAAATACAAGCAAAAGAAACTAAAAAATACTCTGCATATGAAAGAGAAAATACAGAACAAAATAAATATTATATTTAATATCTTGCACACAAAATCAACTAAAATATTTACAAAATATTTTCAATGTCTATTTCTTTTTCCCGTTCAGATATGGGATAAGATTGATGATAACTGTAAATTAAACTAGGCTTTGAAAATGTTGGGAATTGCAGTTATCTGGCTATCTCTTCTAGTACTTATAAACTGTAATACATTTTAGCCTTTATTCCAAAGTATTGCTCTTTGCTTACATCGTTAGAGAGGATTTGCTGTTCACTCCTTACTGTGTGGATTTACCTACACTTTACTCATACACAGTAAGACCTGATTTACATGTTAGTGGAGAAGTTGCACAGTAATAATGTTAAAACCTGACAAAAGGAGTCTTCTGTTTCAGCTGACTTCTTTAGACATCACAGCATCTTTCAAAGAGAGTATGTTTTCACCTCCATTAAATTAATCTGTATGTGAAAGTCTATGCCAGTCATTAGCAATATAGTGAATTATTTAGTTCTTTAGTAGGTGTTAGTGCATTTCATTTGAAAATAAGGTTTAGTTTTTGGATAGATGTGTTTATTAAACCTGATGCTGGCCTTTCTTAAGCTTACTTCTTCAGGCCACATATGTCATTCACACAGTGTCTGCAGGAGCATGCTTTATTCAAGTGCTCTACCCAAAATAGTCCTACTAAAAGAGGATACCAAGTTGGAGACCTTTGTCAGTAAGAACTGCCTGTATTTAAAATAAGACTGTCATAAAGTTATAGAGTCATAGAAAGTTAGGGGTTGGAAGGGACCCCAAAAGATCACCCAGTCCAAGCCCCCTGCCAGAGCAGGGTGACCTACAGGAGATTACATAGGGACACATAGAGGTGGGCTTTGAATGTCTCCAGGGAAGGAGACTCCACAACCTCCCTGGGCAGTCTGTCCCCGTGCTCTGTCACCCTCAGTGAAAAAATTCTTCCTTATATTTATACAGAACCACCCACGGTCCAGTTTATAACTGTTGCCCCTTTTCTTATTGTTAGTCACCCCTGACTACACAGGATTGAGGCGAGGGAGTTTCTCACCTCATCCGCTGGTAAATTTATAATGACATTTTTGATCAAGGATTTTCAGTCCTTGGGGTTCTGGAAGGCAGGTCTTGAGGCACCCCTGTGGAGAGTCTGGAAGTGCACTGGGCCCTGGTCTCATCATTGTGAGAATTCAGATCTGCCCTGGGTGGGAGGGTAGCTCCAGGATTTAAAACTTCCCTCCAGGAAACAGGCACAAATGCACCAGGGCCCATCACAGAAGGAGCAACATGCTCGGCTCTGGCTGGTGCTTGACAGGTGCTGAGCTGATGTGAACTGAGCTTTGACAGTTCTGATGTGAACTGATGTGAACTGAGCTTTCCGTCAATGACAGAAAATAAGGCACTGAAATTCACTGTGGAAACCATAACACTTCTTTCTCTCAACAAGACTGCATCTGAGGGAGCACTCAGTTACCCCCTGGGCAACTCCACCTCTCCACTGCTGCTCCAGTGGTGGTTCCTGCAAGCAGCACGAGCTCATTTCTTTAGGCATGGCAAAGTATCATTGAAAGTGCAGTACTTTTCTACACTGGAAAAATGGGACCTGGAAGCTGTTCCATTATTGCCTTCCAAAGGCCTAAAGCAAGTCAGTTGGTATTTCATTGATGTCAGTCTCCTCTACAGCAAAACTGTCAGGCATGGGTATTTCTTGTTTATTGATTGAACTCTTTGTGCCATCATGAGTGGATTACCTCTGGCCTGAAAATAATACAGTACACATTATAAAATATACCAGACTCATTGTAGAGGAGGGGGAGTGTGGAATATTGACTTCTTGGTTTTCTGTGAGCAGCTCAACAGCTTGTTCAGTGTTCACAGGGCCTGAAACTCACATTTGGATATCAATCCTGCTGTGAACAAACAGAAGCAGAGAGACTTTGTTCTTTAGGAGCTCCTAAAGCTAGAAGAAAATAGTACCTTTTTAGTTTAACTTGTAAATTAAGAGGCTTACTAAATAAAATATCATGTATACTTAAACTTGTGGTTTTACTCACTCCTACCTTTTATTGTCAAGGATTAGACATATCATAGTGTAAAATCATTCTCTTTCTGAATTATTTGAGCAATGCAAAAAGATAATTGCTAGTCAGATAGCCAAAATGTTTTTACTGTTTATCATTATACATTTTGTATAGCATCTTGTAGCAAAGTGTCTGAACTGCACAGCAACCTCAATATGAGATTTCATTATAGCAAAATCTTTTTGAATATTGATATTGAGCAGCTTTTTGAAGTATCAGCTAAATGTGGCTTAAATGGTAATATAAGCTTGACCCATCAACAAGGGTTCCAGTTATAGCTAGATGTCAGAGGTACTGGCAAAAACTTTACACCAGGGAGAGATGCATTGCAGAGGCAAAAAATTCCACACTTGAAGAGACTGAATTAATTTTCTCTGTGCTGAATTCTCTTCATTTTCACACCTTCTGTGTTGAATCCGCATTCAAGAAAGGAATCTACTTTGGGAAAACGAGCTAAACTGCTAAATCAGCTACAGCAAATAATTTTTTAATAGGATGTCATGGCATAGACCTTGGATATGATTCACGGTTTGCCTAAAATTATCACCTTGCTGATCAGCAGGTTTAAATCATAACAAGTAATTGGTGTCTTAGTCAAGGTTGGTCTGATCTTGCTACATTTTGTGGCAAAATCATCCTGCTTATCTGGCTTCTAAGCATCATGGACAACAAAATAAGATAATAGGAGAATCATCAGCATCATTTTACAGTTCAGAAGGCAAGGTATGTCCTTTTAGGTGTGTCCCTGTTTGTTTATTCACAAAACCAAACCAAAACATACTTGATGTAGCAGAATCAGCCATAAACGTGTGCAAGGAACACAAAAGAGGTTTATCTTGAAGTTTCCTTCTATCTGTTATCTGTCTCTAATTCCACTTAATTCTTCCTTACTCCTCTCTCTCTCTCCCTTTTTTTTCTTTCTTTTTTTTTTTTTTTTTTTTTTTTTTTTTTTTTAATAAATAGGCAGAGAGTTATTTTCTAGGAACAGTACTGCAAAAGAATACAGGTTATCTGTGTTGAAAATGATGTCACTGAAGTAGTTATAGCAAATGACTTGCCCATGGCTCCCAGCTTTGTCTCAGGCATGAGGAGGAACTGAATGGAAGCTAAAATGCCACATTTCTCAGGTCCAGGTCAGTCTTCTGTGGTTTCCAAATCACAAGGATGATCATCTGTGAGTTCCTCTGAGCTACATGAGTAACTGAGGAAAAGGAAACATGGTTAGTGCAAGTCTCTTGGGAAGGACAGCAGACTTGGGTGGCTGTGTGACTGCTCTAGAGTGGTTGCTACACCTCTGCTCCGTGCAACTATGCTGTCACTGAGGAACAGCATCCAGTGACCCAGCTGTTGCAAAGTAGGAATCTAAGAGGAAATTATCCAGGTTTCAGTGAAGCTCAGGGGTAGTTTGCTTTGCCCTGGTTTGACTGGATCCAGCACCAGCAAATGGAACCCAGTGTCATATCTGGGGACAGGATTGTTCCTAGGTTACCAACTGTAACAACCTAGATAGGGGACCCAGGGAAACACAGATCGAACCCCCTTGCTTTCTAAACTCCTCAGAGAGGAGCCAGAGAGTGGCTGGATCCAACCTTATAGTGTCTGATCTGGCCCACCTAGAGAGAATGACTTAAATTTTGCAGTCCAAGGTAATGCTTGACCATCAGATATCTCTTGATCAGCTTAAGGTAAAACGACATTCAAGATCTGGTTTTGAATATAAGATTTACTTAAAACTATAGAAGGAATAACCCACAGAAGCTTATACTTTAATTAGTATGTAGGCTCAGGCTGCACAATCATAAAGGCTGATTGTTTAGGACACAAAAGTCACAATACATGTATATTGTGACAGCTGTGCAGCCTGGGAAAATTTTGTGGTAAGCATTGTGTGACTTGATGGTTTTAGGGAAGAGAAAGAGGAAGTGAGAGAGTAGAAGAAGAAAAGTTGAGAGAGATAACTGAAAATCACTGATGCTGGATCCAGTGTTGGGCCAGCCAATGCAGGAGGGTTGGTATCAGTGAAACTCACCACCACAGTTCTTCTGTTTATAGTCCTGTTTCCTTTAGTAATCTTGGTTGGGATATATCAGATTGAGCAACTGGATCAGACCTTGAGCCGCTTCCTCAGCCCTTCTCTCTGTCATTGTCTCCATGTGCAGGCCATTTCCATAGGCTCTGGGCAGTCCCTTTGGACTCTAATTAGAGTCCAGATTGGATTTTAACAAGAATCTGGTGGGGCTTGGAGCTTACGATGGTGGTTTCACACCATGTCCCAGAATACATATCCTCAGGACTGGTTTATCACATGGGATTACCTCAGGACACAATCCTCTGTCTGCAACTAGTAGAGGAATCAACATGTGGTAGAAATCTTGATTGTACCGACACTGCAAATTTGGCCCTTTTCATTGGTCCAGGTTGACACCTTTTCCCTTTTTCTGAAACAATAGTTAAGTTTTCAGGTGTGATTCCAGTGTACTTACATTTCCTGAGAACAAAATAGTTAACTTTTTATTGTCTCAAAATTTCTTACTAAGGATTTTCACAGATAAAGGTATTAAGTGGAAAAGCATTATGAAAATTATGAGGAAGGGTTTAAGATACCTTTTTCTTGTCTCACAATTTCTTACTAAGGATTTTTACAGATATAGTTATTAAGTAAAAAAGCAGTAATTATGAAAGTTATGAGGAAGGGAAGTAGAAGTGATGGTGCAGAATGATGCAGTGAAAAGGAACAGAAGTATCAGTCTTAGAATCATTGAGTCAGAGGTTGGAAGTTCAGGTTAATTGAGTTCAGGTTGGAAGGGATTTTTAAGATCATGTAGTTACATCCCCCATCAATGGGCAGGGACATGGCCCATTAGATCAGGTTGCTCAACCTGGCCTTGAATACTTCCAGGGAGAAATCCATGCCCAGGGAAAAATTCCACAACTACAACTGCCCTGGGCAACCTGTTCCAGTGTTTCACCACCCTCATGTTAAAGAATTTCTTCGCCCTTCTTCTACACCCTTCCAGTTTAAAACCATTGCCCCTTGTCCTGTCACTGCATGCCTTTCTGAAGAATCCCTCCCCAGCTTTTCTGTAGGTCCCCTTTGAGTACTGGAAGGCTTCCCTATGGTCTCTCCAAAGCCTTCTCTTCTCCAGGCTGAACAACCCCTACCAACTCAGCCTGTCTGCATAGAAGAGCTGCTCCTATGACTGGTTCTTCTTGGTCTGGGGCTAAAATACCTAAAGACCAATGTGTCTTCAGGTAGTCTGTATTCCTTTAGAAAGGTGAAGAAGGAAATGATATTGTTAAGACAGTTAGAACATGTACAAAGTGTGTTATTTCCTGCACAGTATTGACATATCTGTTTACATTGAGCATTACTTTTGGTTTGAACGTGCACCATGCAGGCATTCATACAATTGCAACTTGAATAAGCACTAAAGAAACTGATTGGTGTCTAGCAGTTCACCTTGGTTGATGTGTTGATGTATGAATGGGAGATGACAGCTCCTCAGATAATCTGTGAGCAGCCAAAAAATCGTAAACCACTTCTCCTCTTGTTAACAGTGTTGAAAGCATTGGGAAGCATCATTACTTTGCTGAGGTGGGAGACTGATTTTATCTTCTTCCTCCTCAATCCCTCTACCTTGTTTAAACAAAAGCTGTAAAGAGTAAAATATAATGTGAAATTTTGTTGAAACTACAATTTGCAGTAGAATTAAGGTAAAAGTATATCTAAACTCTCCGGTCAGGAACCTTACT
Source organism: Calypte anna (assembly GCF_003957555.1). Lineage (NCBI taxonomy): Eukaryota > Metazoa > Chordata > Aves > Apodiformes > Trochilidae > Calypte > Calypte anna. Next base: position 41,227,279 of record NC_044274.1, on the reverse strand, counting down.
GTTTACAGCTGTCAGCTTAGACTAATATTTTACCAAGTATTACAAACGTTATGAGAGATCTCCATCAATGGCAGATGACTGCTAGGGTTAGTACATAATGACTGTATTTGAATATGAATCCTAAACAGCAGCATTAAAATGTTCAAGTCTGTTTTAGTTCCCTTATTAGGTCCTGTGGTTCTTTGCCTTCCTGACCAAACTGTCTGCTTGGCCTAATGAATGAGGTGTCTGGCTTTGCACTGGACAGTCATGGTATGAGTTGCATTTGTGGATGTTATTTTATTTCTGGACAGATATTCGGATTACTGACACTTTCTAAATACAAGAGAGCAATTCTTCCCTCTCCACTATTTTGTGCTGGTCATGCTATTCATCCCTCCTACCTTTTGAGGTCCATCATCATGACTGCTAATAGTGGTTGCAGAAGGCAATTTCCAAAGCCTGCCCTTACTAGTATGGCTATTGGCAGAGATGGTCAGAGAGCTTCTTTGAAACAAATATAATGCTCCTTATCCCACTGGCTCATAAATGTCTGGTGGTGGGAGGAGGGCAGGGATCTATAAGAGAAATCCAGTAAACTACTGATTACCATCAGTTGTCATAAGTACTGTAAGACAACACAGTTATCTTGATAAATCTTGTATTGCATGTTTGCAGTGTGATACTGTAGGCCTTCTAAATTGTTGTTGTACACTGACGACTGAGTTACCTGAAGTACAGTATTAATAGCAGTCATGATATTCTGTAAAAGCCACAGACTGGCAGTTCTTTTGGACACGCATCAGACATTTGATATAAGTTAGAAATGAACGATTTGAGAATGAATACATCCAGCCCATTGACCATGTTTTAGCTTCATTGTTTGCCTTATTGCTTTGGATTCTTGGAAGGAGGAACCAAATGCAGTTAACCCTTTTCTGAATCAATCCTGGATTTACTCTTTTGTTTTTTCAATAATTTTATTCACAAGGAGTGAAGTTGTAGAGAATGTATTGTGGTAGTTTTGCCTTCCCATTCCCTGATTTGTTCCTAACAGCATTTGGTTTTGAGCAGAAATTATCTCTTTTATCAGTCAACTCTGCCTTGCCTGACAAGTGAAAGAATGCTATCTGCCCACTTGGGCTTGAGCTCTCCCACAGCAGCACTGACCAAAGCACAGATTGCTGAGATCCCACTGTCCATGTTGCACTGACTTCTGACACCCAAATGCTCCTGGACAGCACAGGGCTCTCCTGAGCCCAGGTTAAGGTGATTCATGCAGCTGTGCTGGACAGGCACTTGTCTAGCTTGGGATATTATTGCAGGGTCAGAAAAGTGCCAGCACAAGCACAAGGAAAGGGATATGGTTTTATAAAATGCAAGGCTTTGGAGTTATTCGTACTTCTCCCTTGCAAGTCCATTGGCCACTTGTTTTACGAGTTTAGCAAGTTTATTAGACTTGACAAGTTGTGTTGCTAAGAAGTAAACCTAGAACAGAGATAGTACAGATACTCCTGCATTAAGAAGAGGAGTTAACTTTCTGCTAAATTATTATTTCATGTATGCTAATTGTTTTCCCGAGAAGTAGGTTTTATGCTGCCTTTCATCAGATGATGTCAGATAAATTTGCATAAGCTGATCGCAAAGATCAAATTCATAAATACTAATTTTTAAAAATACTTGTGTTGATAGCTATTATTACATTTAGGAGGGGTTTTTTTATTTATTGAAATTTACTCCAAAGTCTTGACTATTAATTTTGTAGAAATATATGGAATGAGCTCTGAGGGGAATTTAGTGTGTGCAATACACATTTCAAAACTGAAAATAGTTCCTCAATTCTATCTTGTACTTAAGGAGTTTTGTCAACTAGTAACATATTCAGATCTCACTGATTGCTTGGCCAATGACTGATACACCCTGATTGATAAGTTAAATCTTTGGTAATTAGTGCTTAAAAGCATGTAATTACAGAACACCAATGTAATATGATTGTTACAGAAGACACCTTAACTGTACTTGTAAAGTCAGAAGAATATGTGTTGTACACACATTGTATCTTGTTAGTCTTATACTCTGTCTCTCCAGCAGGAACAGAAGAAACAGTTGTGTCTACCTGAATTGTTTGCAAAATAAAAAAAATTAAAAAAAAAAAAACAAAACGTCCAATTATTTGTTCATAGTGAGAACAGTGTGAAAGGCATTTCTACCTGTGTCTTCACTCCTGAACTGAGGTGACCAGAGGACAGTTGTAGCTAGTCAGACACAACAAAGAGTTCTTTCATTCTTCAAAAATAAGCAAACAAGACAGCTCCACATTAAGTTCCCCGTTAAAACATGCAGTCTATAACAAAGGTAATTTTGTTCACAGAACTGGTAGCAGCCTGCATGAAGAAGCATTGTGAGTACAAGATGTTCCTCTGAGTCACAGGTTGACTTTATCTGTTCTTTCACTCAATAAAATACATCCCTAATGCAGATTGCCAACCTACAACAATGAAATGTTTGATACAATTTAAAAATGTAAACAAATAGCACATTTTAAACTCTGTTCTTACAAGTATTCTTTCATTAACTGTCATGTGACAATGGACTTTTTCCAAAGCCCAGGTTAAATTAATATCATTGTTCAGTTGTAGAATTTAGGGATGGTTTTCTGATTATTGGCTAAGTTTCAATGTTTAAGATGAGAAAGCAGGTGTATAATTTGCCAAAGAGATTCACCCTATAGGAGAGCAGGTGGTGTTATTGCCACCTGGCTTCTCTTTTTATTTCAATGGGGCTGGAATGTTCCTACTGCCTTCAGCAGGTATAAAGGAACCTCTTCAGGTATATCTGCTGGATGAATGTGATGAAAAATAATCATTAGTGCACAATGTTTCATTTGTACATCTCAGCAATGCACATCAAGTTGTGTCATATATAGCTTAACTTACTCTTTTTCACATGGTAAGTTGATGTCAAATTTGGGAGAAAAAAATTAGTTAACATCATTTTCAGCTAGTCCATACTATTTCTGTCACTATCCGGTGGAATACTCTTTCAGAAATGTTGCATATTTTTGTAGTCTGGGCCACTTTTTATTTTTCTCTCTTGGAGATTAAATCAATAGAAACTGGGATAATGTCAGTGAATAGTAGCAAGAAAATGTGTGTGTTCTTTGAGCAGTGAAGAACAGAATCTTCTCCTACTTATTGCTACTTAACAACCAGATTTTGCCAAGTGTAATTGCTTTACGTTTGTAGTGATTTTTCCATGACAAAGAAAAAAAGATAATGAAATGGAGTTTGACACAAATATGTCTACAGTTAATATACATCAGTTTTTGAGCATTAGCAACATCACTACATTCCTCTGAGAAGTCAGGCCCTAGAGCTACTGGAAAGAAATCCTTTAATTTCTGCAGTTGCAGGTTAGGGGTTATATAATTAAGCCAGGCATAAAGCAGCGATGCGTTGACTTCATCTTGCTTTGACATGCCATTAGGTGTTTCTTTCTGTCAATGTAAGGATTTTTCTTTTCTCCTCCTCCAACTTTTGTCCCCTCCTTTCTGTCTTCAGACACTGAATAAATGTCAAACATTTTTCTCTCCTTCTTCTCACATTAGATCTGTCCCTTGTCATAGCCAGGAGTGAGATTTTGATTTTCTCATGGGCAGATTTTTCTCATGACTGAGACTGTATATATGTGCATGAGAAATGCCTCGGTTGCATTCCCCATCTATCAACATCTCCCTTGATTTGTGACTACGTCACCATTTTAAACAGATCTAAAATAATTGGAAGTTTAGACATCGTGTCACAGTGATGATATGCTGCAATGGGGAATATAATTCATATGGTGCTGCATCCTGCTTTTTTATTAGGTTTCACTCATGATCTGCATTCGTCCATTTGGATATTCCCGCACTGTTCATCAAGACTTGCAGTTAGAGGTTGCCATTCAGTTCTGTATTTTTCTGCTAGATTTTTCACTTATGCTGAGAGCAGCATGGATTACTGTTACCCCAAGAAATAAGATTTGCACAGAGCATGGTGACTGTATTTCAGTGCTACAATGTACACCGTGACTGTTAAATGCTAAAAAGAACTTAATTTCCTATCACAAGTGTTGGTAATTGAAGTGTACTTAGCATAAATTCTTACTCTTGAATATGTGCAGTTCTGTTAAATCCATGGAGATCTTGGGGCATAAATCAATTCTTAGTGCTAGTTCTCTCTGGGTAGCCCTATTAACTTGTCTGCCTTGTTTTTTCCGCTTTCTTCATAAAATGTACACTATGTACTACTATCACTGTGTTTGCAAAAGATGAAAAAGAAGAGAGAATTTGCCAGCTCCACTTATTTGCTGTTTTCACTCTATGCAGTGTTTCAATGAGATAAATGTATTGAAATGTATACAATAATCCTCTCTTCTGGTTAGCAGAGCTTTTGACCCCCAGCTAGGATTGGTCTCAAAATGCATCTGGAGCTTGTGTAAGTCTTCATTAGTCATCTTAATAACTACAGATTTAATTTACATCAGTGAAAGGAATTTAGAACAGTATCCTTCTGTTGCTGCTGTTAGGCAATTGGCATAACATGGTGTTGTTATAGAATGAGTCTCTTGTCTGGGCGCCTTCTACACAAGATTAGCAGAGTGCTTGTACTATCTTTCAGGTATTTTCACTAAGATATTCTCACAAACTAGGAAGAATTAGCACCTTAATTCTTATCTTTCCATTCTGCTAGCATACAGCTTTTGCCATTCTCAATCTAAATAGTTGCTTGGGAATTTTTTTTTTTTTTCCCCTTTGCTGTGCTATTACTATTCCTGTCTAGATGGTTAAGAACAATTGGTCATTTGGATAACTCTACAGATTTTGAAAGCATGAACAGAGATAAGGAAAAACCCATATTTCCTTACATTTTTAGAAAGTTCTGAACATCAAGAAGAAAATTCACCACTTGACCACTTTCCCAAAATCCTTTCTGTGTTCTCTGATGGAGAAAATTGATAGTATAATGGAGAATCTGAATAGTCTTTCTGGTGCAGGAGCTGGGCCCCACTACCATTTTTGTAGATCATCTTTGCAACTGGACTAGACAGGACTGGATATTCCAGACCTCCACAACACCTGTGTAGGTCACGCACCAGTCAACCCTTAGTACAAGACAGAGCTCCATGATCCACCTGTCTATGATTCTGTTCAGTGAGTACAAATCACTACCCATAGTTTTGTCCAGATGATGTTTGTACTCTTCATATGGCACTTGCTGATCTTTGTGCTACCTAAAGGCCATGTACATTAAAGCCATTTATTATTTTTGTGTGTAAGCAAGTGCAGAACTGCAGTATTTTCTTCCCAAGTAGCAGTGAAACAAAGGAAACCTGAAAGGAACTTATTAAACAGCTGTTTGATGGTAGACAAAAAAATAATCTGTGGAAAAAACTACAAACAGCTACTTTCTTTCTTATCTTCTTAGCTAGTCTTGACTTCTCTGCTTTCTTATGTCAAAAAGATGGAAATAGAATTTTCTTGACATATACTCCACCTTGTCTCTCTGAGTTGACTCCCCTCAATGACTTCATAGTGCATTTTGCACTCACTGTAACTGAGAAAGAAAATGAACTTGTGGCTGTATTCAGACATTCACCAGCATTTGTCTTACTCTGTAGGCCATTAGAAATTTAATTTTTTTCCTTGTGAGAAAGAAAGAAAGTAGAGTAACTGGACATCTCTACATAGTATAACTGAATTGCTAAAATCTTGTCAATGTAAGGAAGTTCTTTTCATTGTAATGGTGTCAGAACCTGAATGCAACGTTTCCTAGGACTGTGGGAAAGTAACAACACTTCCACAGAGATAATCTTCCCATTCAGAGTCTGTTGTTTATTGTCTCTCTTGTGTAATACTCGTATTTTAATGATATCCATCCTCCTTCAAGAGAATAAAACTAATGGAACACATATATTACCCTAGTTGTCTTGTAACAGTATTCAGAATGGCTCAATGGTAACAGTTTAACAAAATAAATATAGCAGCTGTATTAGCAAATAGAATAAGCCCTATAGATTGTATTCTTATATTTAATTCCACAGTAAAAGCTTAAATACAGAAGCAAGTGGGACATCTATTGTATCTGTTAAGAAGATACTCTAAATGTATCTGGGAAGACAAAAAAACCCAAAAGAAATAGACTCATCCTATTCCTTTGCTCTTTCCTCTGTATTTCTCAAATGTTGCAGTTAATAAAAGGAAGCATAAAATTTTAAATGTACTCTTATTGACTCAGAGAATAATTGTCCAACTATTTGATGGTGAGATAAACAGCCTTTTTTTCTGTGTAGTGCCTTCAATTCCTTCAGTGAATTTAATGAAAGTTTTGCTTTTGGTAGATGTGCATTATACTGGTCTTATTTCTTTCTTTTTCTTATTATTTCACACACATATTTTTTTACAGTAAAAAAGAGGAATAAAATGTAATCCTAATGGAACAGGATATCTTGCAATTAGAGCAGGACAGCACAGTCAGGGTTAAATAAATTCTGCTATGCCTTCTATGCCTGGCAGAGAGCACCATCCAAAATGCAGTGGTGGCTCTGAGGCTGGGGGGCAGAGGGAAGGTGATTGTTACTGCCCAACATTGGAAATGTTTGACTGATGCTTACAGTATCTTTAAGGGAGCCTAGAACTGTGTGTTCATAAGCAGATAAAGGGAAGGGTACATGGTCTTCAAACTTGTGAACAACTGGTGCAGGAACAGGAGAAATTTCTACTCTGTGTCAGTAAAACAAGATGTAGTGGGCTTAAGTTACAGGAACGAAGTTCCAGGCTACATACCAAGTTAAAGTTTAATTCCATTGGGGGCCAAGAAGTAGTTTCATGTCTGGAAAGTCTGTGAAATCTGTATCATGGAATGCCTTTATGAAAATGTTAGGCAAAGTTCTGTCAAAAATGCTAAAATTATAATTGCTTTACAATTTTAAATCACAAGAATGGTGAAAAGATTGGCAGACATCTTTAATTCTTTTCCAGTTTTATGATTCTACCATTTTGGCTACAGTTAATATAGCTGAGTTTTACAGGCCTTAGTCAGCTATTGATTTGAAATGTAGAAAGACAGAGAAAGCCACCAGGCTTCATTTGTGTGGTATTTTCTAAATATTGAATGAAAATCAGCTGAGAAAGCCAAGTGACAGCATACATTTCAGTCACATAATACTGGAGGAATTTTTCTGAAATAAATGTATACATTTAAGGTGTAAATACTAAAGTATCAGATTTTAAGAATACATATTTATTTGTGTTGTAATACAAATACAATAAAATCTTGGAAATTTTTGCAGGTACTGATTTTGTGGGGGGGGGAGGGGGTGGTTTTGTTAATTTTTAAAGTATTTTAATTTTTCAAGTATTCCATGTTTTCTGCAGTGATTGTACATATTATGAAATATTTTTATAGTGCTCTAGTCTAGCTGGTTTGTATTTCTTGTAATGTTTTACAAGAGATATTAAATATCTGTGAAGTATTTTTCAGTAAAAACTTAAGGAACTGATCTTTAAAAAAATTGAGAGTAAATGGCACTTGGGTATCAATTGCTGTAACAAAAATGTTTGTAGAGTCAGATTCTAATTGGCATGATGTTAATTTTCTGAATTATGAAGTGTTTTTATTTCTTAATTGTACTTTCATTAATTGAATACTGATTGAGTTGAAAATACTAAGTTTTATGTATTCATTTTGTTACTTTTTTGCCCTGGTGACCAACAGATATCTAGGTTTCTTTGTAAAACCTGAAAAACATGATGAACAGATTAGATGGTTTTTGAAAAAGTCTGAACAGTTTTTGATATTCTCCTTTACAGTCTTGAAGGTCCCATAGATTTCACAAACCTATTTTTTTTTCTCAAATTAGTCTTTTTTTTCAGTTGAAACTTTCAGTGAAATGGAAATTTTGGTCTGTTTGGGAAATCTGGAGGGGGCTCTTTGGCCTCCATTTGCCAGCTTGTACAATCACTTGCTGAGCCACCAGCAGCTCCCCACTCTTGTATGCACCTCAGTGCTGCACTTCTCCTTGCTCCATCAAAACCAGGGAATGACCTTTCTCATCCCTATCTTGCAGCAACCCCCCCAACCATGGTATGTATTCCTAGCCCTACTTCCTCATGTGATCTGCATTTCAGGCTGCATTCACTCCTCTTGCATTTCAAAAACTGCTAAGCCAAACAAAAACACAGCTCCAAAATTTTTGCACTACTCGCTTCCAAATGAAAAACTGATTTCATTTTTAAAAACCCTTGCTTATCACCCTTGCCCAAAAGCTTTTGTTAAGACTGGAGTACTTCCTACCTTAAGTGACTAAAGTGTGTACAACAGACTAAGAATGAGACATGAAGTCTAGCAAAAATGCCAGTTTTTCAGTTGTTCACATGTGAGTAGTCATTCTCCTACAGTATAGTACAAAATTCAGGTTGAAGTTCCTTACAGATTTGCTGCACTCAAGGTATAAGTGAAGGAACACATCTAAAATCTGATTAAAATGTGTCCTGGGTATCCGTTCTCGCCTATCTTGTAGGTTTATTTTGATTTTGTTTTGCCATGAGAGGTCTAAATTTAATATTATTATTATATACTTTTTTCTCAGCCACTGTCTCTGTCCTGCTCATGGTATCAAACCTAGGAGATTAAAAGATAAATATTAAGAACTGGAATTCTAAAATAAACATTCCAGTAATGAAAGTGGTCTGCACTCTATCCTAGACAAATGTCACCACAGAGCCATCTGGTGCATGTTTCTGGCAACTCCACTTGAAAAAGTACCAATGCCTCACAAAATCAAGTATCCATTGCAAAAAACCAAATCAGCTCATCATGGCAGTGAATAGCATAGAAAACAAGATACTTCATGTTGTTGTTACATGAAAAAGTCAAAATTATTCTCTGGCGTTTAGATTTTAAGAAACAGATGTATCGAGGATCTTTGCTCCAAAAAACTCTAGCCAATGAATTTTCCCATGCATTTCTTAGCTTTTTCAGCTATAAATATTAGGCATTTGGGAGCTAATTCACTATGCATTTGTGAGAATATCTGACACAGGAAGTGTACAGCTCAGATGGTGGTTGTTTCAGGTTTCAGGTTTGCTATTTTTTATGTAAAAAGTGGTGATTCTTGTGTGTTGGTAAGGTAGGAGAAGGTAGAGATTAATAAAAAGTACTCGCGTCAATGTCAGCAGTTCTTTTTGCCTAGATCACTGTTAAGACAAAGAGTAGTGTATAGGAAAAAGCCTACCAGAGTCAGAGATTCAGAAATCATAAATCACACAAGCAGTAATGAAGATGATCCACATAGTTATTGCAGGAGCTGTGTCATTTGTAATATTTCCTTATATCCATAGAGAGCATGAAATCAGTAAAGACTGGCAAAACACATACTCTAGAAATGAGGGGCTGTGAAGAAATACAAAGACAGAAAGATTTGTTATTAACAGTGTGTCTTAGTTTAAGGTTCTAGTTTCAGTATAAAATTGTGGCAAGAGCCTGTTTTCCCTAATACTGTCAAATACCAGCTCTGTCCAATTTTTCTACTGTAACATAAAAAGGGATATTTGCCTTAATTCTATTGGAGTTGGCTGCTGCTGTGTGCAGCCTTAGGAGATTCATGCCATTCAATATGAATCTCTTTTGCCATCTGCTGAAAATACTACAGAATATCAGTTGCCTGCAGTTATTTTTTTTGGTATGTCATGAGAGGCAAATGGGATTATGCTCCTTGTGTGCCAAGGAATGAGTGTTATGCAAAAAATAGAATGGGGGGATGCAAAGACTACACCAAAATAAGACAGCCCTCAACGTCTTAGCTCAATGAAATGAAACAGAGCCATTTGGATAATGCCTTCAGCTAAACTGCTTCTCTGGGAGGACTGTGGCAGCTAACACATCATATCTGCATTTCAGGCTTTTGTGCATTTAAGCTGATGTTGGCTGTAAAACACATGTCTTGTCTGTGACAAAAGTGATGTTACTGTACTTGAACCATATGGAATGGGAAGTGATGTCTCTGCATACACCTTTTCTTAATTTTTTAACAAAGGCTGGAAAGCATGTAATGTATTATTTTTCTCACTTACACTGTACATTCCTCTCCCATCAAACATAAATATAAACTCAATTCAGCATAACCTTATGTTTAATAACCACTGAGGGGACAGATGAGGAATGAACAGTTTAGCATCTCAAACAGTGGCCAGCACATTTATGTCTTTAAAATTTCCTGGATTTTGCAATGATGAAAACTATTTCCCTGTCAGTTCCTCCAACACTGTCAATTTTACAGCTTTTGGAATCTAAAATCAACATTTAAGAACACGACTAGGGATACTTACATGCTTACAATAAAATTTTCAAATGCATGGTGTTAAAAGGAAGATAAATATCTTTATATTATGTCAAGTCTTTTTTTCATTGTATTTAAGGCTGGACACTCAAAACCAATTGTCAGTTTTGACAGTTCAACTACTTGTTTAGAAAACTAACTTAAATAATGGGTGATAGTATTAACCAGAAGGCTCTCTGGGAATCTAAGTCTCATTTTAAAATTAATCCAGGAACTTTGAGAAGAGGATTCATTACTGGAGCTCACAGCCCAAGTGTAACGAGGAGCTGTAGATCCTATATTATTTTTCAGATCTGGGACTTGCATCCTGAAGTTAAACACTTCTGAGAGGTTTCCTGAACTAGAGAAGTGGACTTCTTGTTACTTCCGGCTTCAATTATTTGTCTACTGAAGCAATATTGTTGTAATATATATGTTACCATTACAGTTATTTTTATTGTTGTTATTATTATAATTATTAGTGGTAGTGGTGGTTTTATTTTGTTGTAGGTAGCATTGTGGGCTTTTTAATATTTTTATCTTTCAAAAATTTCCTCACTTACTGCAATTCACTCGTCTTTGAAAATTTACTTCAATCAGTTACACAAGACTCTATATGAACTGGTAATGCAGCAGGTGAAATACCAGCCTACATGCCTCCAGTTATGAAATACAAAAACATGCTCTGTGACACAATATAAATAAATGACAAAGCATCATCTTTCAGTAAAACAAAAACACTGAATATGGTAGTGAGAAGCACTGATCAATGGACATGGAAGTTTATTTATCATGGTGTTGCCTTGTCAGTCTAGACAACAACAAATGCTTGACATTTTTGTCCTTCATCTTTCTGGGTGACGATTTGTTTTGCCAAATTTTCCTTTTGTTAGGAAGTACTACTAAAATCATTAATTCCAGAGCTTTGAACAGTTCTTTTTGTTGTTTGAAGGTAGCTGAAATAGTAAATAGCTGACAGAAAAAAAAAAAAAAAAAAAATAGCAAGCTGGAACCTGTTGCCCTGAGGTTTTAAGAAGTGACGGGCATGTTCTTTTTCCAGGAAAAATCAGACAGCAATTCTGCTCAGAAACTCTATTGTGTGAATGTTACTCCTACATTTATGTGTTCCTTTGGCCTCGTTCTTATACACTTCTCTTATTGTCAAAAAAAAACCCATTTGACTGTTACTGTCTATGGTTTAGATTTGCAGCCACCATATAAAAAAAGACTCTATTTAAATATTACCCAGACAATCAGGCCAAAATATCCAGAATTCAGTAAAGGTCCTTAAAACGTTCTTTTGCAGTTTGTAAATTTTTTTAACACTTTGTTGCATCTCATACTCAATAAGTATGAATTAATTAATTTTAATTAAACTAAAATTTTTATTCTAAGTATAATTTAATCTGAGAAGATCAAAATCTTGATCTAAAAAAGTGCGTATGATATAGCTATCTGACATTCTTGGTGAAGGCACAGGAAGCTGATTTTATTCATAACTTTGAGAATTCATTACATAGAAAATAAAGGCATCTGCTAACAGCATCACAGTCAGGAATGCACTTAAAACTGACGGTTCTTTCCACCATGTGTCTTTAGGGAAGTACTTCACAAATAGGTGGAGCTTCCTTGAAACGTGTTGTTTCATGTTAGCCTAAATTCTAATAAAAGGACCCTCACCATCATCTATATCTTTTGAGTGCCTTTTACATGCACTTTTCATACTACTGCGCTTTATATAGCCCAATTATATTTTTATTAGCATTTTACAGACAACAGTCGGATTCTCTTTATGTTGTGCAGGTCTGGTAAGCATAGTGAAAATTTTTATTTTGCTTTTGCACAATTTCTTCTGTGATACCATTGATTTTAGAGGAGGTCTGTTCTCAGAGGCTTTTACAAGTTCAAATCTCATCGGGTTTTAATGGTTGGGTTTTTTTAACATGGTTTTGGTGCAACTGATCCAAATGGACACTAAGGGGTGCTGTTTCACATGTTTTGTGTGCAATCTGCCTCGCCTGAACACGTGTACATGCACATCCGTGGCTCTTCGCTTTTGCTAATTTAGAATTTCTACAACTCTGTCTCCAAGCGAAGTACAATCCTCTGAAGCCTTTGGATCTGTTATGTCAGACTTGATTAGCACAGAGGAAAGAGAGGAATCTTGGTTGCATCTGTGCCTCAAAGTCACAGTAGTGATGAAGATAACCAGCAAACAAAAAGAGGCTAAATAGACCTTCAGTTTAAAATGATGAAGGGGATGTGTTCACACTAGAAATCCAAAACTGTCTGTGTATATGAAAGAGCAGAAGTATTTCAAATTAGTATCCCCAATACAAATTCCATTTAAAAACAACTAACTGAACAGGCCATTGGGGAAATTTCAGATAGCTTAAAAGGATAGTCTCTTAGATACTTTAAGTACTTACCTTAAAACATGTCAGAAAAATGTATCGATAAATCTTGTCAGAAGCAATATGACTATCTTTTTCTTAAGAAATAGCCTGGTCAAATTGTTTTTCTGTTTTGTCATTAAGGTTAACATATTAACATTTGTTTGTGTAAGAAGATTAATCAGGTGAGATAAACTAAAGTACTGGAATTTAGTATGAAAATCAAGTACTGTATACGTTTAGGAATAGCATGTATTTAGTGTTTCCTATTTTTATGCTAAAGTTCAAAAAGGCATATGATTTCCTCATCTTGATTTTCTTTACATTAATAACATTCCCTAGCTAATAATACATCATAGGGTTTTGGCCTCACTGAAGTGAGTCAGGTTTTGTTCTCCATAATCATTCTGGATTTTGAACTTACTGCCTCTCTGAAAATGGAATGCTGTTGTACATATGCACAGTAATTGATCATCAGAGTATTCTTTATGATTCTTCTTTTTCTACTCTTCAGGAAATACCAACCCTGCTTCTTAATCTGACAGTGAGTCACAAACTACATTTAGCTTTTCCAGCTCGCATCTATCTTGGAATTCTCTAACTAAAATAAATATGTCTTTCTACTACTTTGAGTTAAAATATCATTCATGTGATTAACTCAGAATTTCAGACTAACATCCACTTTTCATGCCAGTTTTAAAAGCAAAAATCATGTGTTTGTACCAAGGAGTGAGTGAAGATACTGAAGCTCAGTCTGATGTCCTCACAGCTTCAGTCTACTGTCTCCCACAGGGTTTTGCAATGATGAGCATGGGACTGCTAGCCAAAGGAAACAAAGCTTCAGAAGACATTCTCCACTTCACGTATGCTTGTCAAATTGCCACATATGACAAGCTGGACAGTAAAAGAGAAAGAAGGTCTTATCAACCACTAATTGTGGCCAATGGGAAGAGTGGTTTCATGTGCAGTTTCAGAGGTGACTTGTGCCTAACTAGATGTTCAGGATTCAGTTGCTCAACTTTAAGAAAATGCTTTTTGGCTTTGAGCTCATATTTTAGTTTTCTCCTCAAAGACTCTGGATTTATTATCTGAAAAATCATTTTTTTCAAGCCATCTTAATTAGTATGCTCAAAACCATACTAGAGTTAGAAAGCCTTCAGGAGAAAAACGTGTATTCTAGCTGCTGTTTGCCTAAAGCCAACTAAAGATCCATTTTTAAAGAAAAGGATAGTATACTGGGATGGCAAGGATGATAATGTGGAAGATGAAGTAGAAAAAAACAGTTAGTAAGCATATAATTTAGGGCTCATTCACAAAGGTATTACCTGAATAAAAATTGACCAGTAAAGTATAGACTGCAAACATGCATATAAAAGCGACTGCTATAAGGCAGAAACAGAAATAATTAAATAAATAAACTATACATCTTATATTCTTCCTAGAATTTATTTTCCTACCTATGGAATATACACCTGCAAATTTCTCTTGCAGCCCTGTTCACACTGGTATTTCAGGTTTTGTTTTGAAAAGGTTGAGAGTGTCTTATTCTGGAGTAGTCATCAAGGGACAAGATACCTTATATTCAAAAGAATTCCATGCTTATTTCAGGAAAGACAAAAGCTATCTTGAACTTGTGTTAACAGCTCTGTACCTGAGTCAACCTAGATGGTGCATGTATCCAGAAAAGTTGGATGTTTTTGTAAATAAGCGTTGCACAGATCTTTAATTGAGCATCAGTGAGAATGACATTGGTATTTTTATTGATGTATCTCTGCTATGTTCACCCAGTCACAGAACCACACATCAGGTGAAGCTGGCTGCCACCTCTGCAGGTCTCCTCTGCTCAAGCAGGGTCAGCTGCAGTAGGTTCCTCAACATGTTGCTCAGGGCCATGACTAGGCTGGTTTCTGTACCCCCAAGGAACAAGACTCAACAGGCTTTCTAGGCAACCTATGCTGGTGTTTGATCACATTCACGGTAGAATTTTTATTATCTTTTATGTTTCAATGGAATTTCCACTTTTCCAATTTGCACACTATCCTTCATCTGGGCACCAACCAAGAAAAGTCTGCCTCTGTCTTCTTTCCATGCACTCCCGTGTAATACTAATAAACACAGGTAAAATCCCTCTGAGCCTTCACTTATTGAGGCCAAACACTTTCTGCCCCTTTCCCTCTTCCCTTTCTTACAGATGCTCCAAATACTTCATCTTCATGGCCACTCACCCCTGTCCAGTATATCAGTGTCTCTAATGTCCTGGAGAGGTCACTTACTGGACCCAGCAGGTAGCTGAGGGTCCCACCAGTGCTGAGCAGGGGGGAAGGATCAGGTCCCTCAGCCTGCTGGCAACTGCAGCCCTGCCTGCTCTTGGCTTTCTTTGCCACAGGGTTGCTTTGCTGGCTCATGGTCAGCTTGGATCCCCAGAACATTTTCTGACAAGGTGCTCTCCAGCAAGTCAGTCTCCTGCCTATGTGGGCTTATCATACTGCAGAAGAACATTTTGCCATTTCCCTTTTGTTGAATTTCATTAACAGAATGATTTGAGTTGGAAGGAGCCTTTAAAGGTCATCTAGTCCAACCTCCCTGCATTAAGCAGGGACATATTCAACTAAATCATATTATTCAGGGCCCTGTACAATATGACCTTGACTGTTTCCAGGGATGGGGCTTCTACCATCTCTCTGAGCCTCCTATTCCAATGCTTCACCGCTCTCAAGGTAAAAAAATTTCTTCCTTATGTGCAGTCTAAATCCAACCTATTTCAGTTTACAGCCATTACTTCTCATCCTATCACAATGCTGAAAAGTTTCACCACCTTTTTATAGGCCCCATTTAAGAACTGAAAGGCCACACTAGAGGCCACTCCATCTCCCTGGAGCCTTCTCTTCTCCAGGCTGAACAACTCCAAGTCTCTCAGCCTTTCTTCATAGGAGAGGTGTTCCAACCCTCTGAAAATTTTTTGTAGCCATCCTCAGGGCTGACTCCAGCAGCTCTATGTCTCTCTTGTGCTGTGCACTCCCATTATTCCAACCTGTACTGGTTCCTTTGGATGGCAACAAATCTCTCTGGTTTATCAACCACTTCTCCCAGTTTTATATTACCTGCAAACTTGATGAAAGTTCACTCTAGCCCACAACCTGGAGCATCAAGGAAGATATAAAACACTGCTGGCTCCAGCATCCACCCCTGGAGTACTGCCCTGCAGAGTCCAGAATTTAGCTGGACTTTGTGGTTCTGATAACTATTCTTTGCAGCCCAGCAATTTGGTAGTTTCAGGTTCACCTAACTACCCACTTATCTAGCCCACAGTTTATAATTTTGTTCTACAAGAGTGTTCCGGGATAAAAATGTAACTGAATTAAAGATAGATTAATTCATGCTGCTTGTAGTGATGCATTTTGCTTTAGGACTGATTAAACTGTTCTATGTATCATGTATAGTAGTGCCATCTTCTGAAGCAGGGAAGCTAGAAACACTTACTTTGCCATTTAAACCCTGAATCTCCTAATACAGCAGTCCAATTTCTATACTGTTGAAGAAATTGACATTCCTGTGTTGTTTGGTGTAGCAAATTTGTAAAAGATTACCAGTTAAGTTTGCGTAAATGCTCAATTCCAAACAATTTTAAGATACAAAATGCCTTAGTCCTTCTCAGGCACTTGTTTTGTCAACAGTTGTTAATTTTCTTTCCTTGAATTATTGGACTGAAACAGCAAGCCAGCAGAAGAATAAGAAAAGTCACACTGAAATTGACAAAGCAGTATTTTAAAACAAATGTTTATGGAAGCCACAGTGCCTCTAGGCTCCATAGATATTTGCAACAAAGAAATCTGGCCTACAGCACAGTATATCACATGGCACAAGGGAAAATGCTTAAAATACGAGTTGTTTGGCATACAGTGAGATGAAAAGACGATTCCATGTATGGCAAAATAGCTTCCAGGATACAGAGTAAGCAGACATAAAAATCCATACTCTGCCTTACATTTCACATGCAAAGATGTTTTGCACAGCTGTCTTAAGTTTCAATGAAGACTGTAAAAATATTATTTTCAAGATGTAGAAGTATGTGTAAACCTCGTATCATGCTTGTTAAGTTGGTTCTAGGTGAGGAGGTCATCCATGCTCAAAATGCTTCCTTCTGTTGTCTCATGGTTGCTTTACTTTGTCCTATCTGTTTGCCTATGGGCCTGTCTCCTGTGGACAGATGAGCCATTTCAGATGTCTGCCTTCCGTTTGCCAAGGCCAAGCACTAGCGTGGTCTAATTGGTTGCTCTCTTGTTGCCTTTGGAAGGCTGGGCTCTCACTGCGGCTTTTGTGGTTGTTTCCATCAGGCAGTGTGGTCCTTCTCAGAGGCACAAGCATGCCAGACCAGCCTTTTTGAATCAGTGCCAGCCCTCTTACTTGGGAGGTGAAGCCAAATACCATATATTTAAAACTGTAATGCTTTGCTTGTCCACCTAGCTCCTGTCTCCTAAAGTCATTAGTTGTGGTTTCACTTCACTGTTAAAATACTCTTCAGTTTTGTCCCACTCAGCTCCAGATATTTTCAACTCTCTGTTTAGCAACCTGTATGTAGGTAAAATGGAGAGATTCTGCTCTGCTACTTAAGACCTTCTATTTTTTACTCGTTTTGTGTCCAAAGGAAGTACAATGTGTTTCTTATTAAATGTGAAACGCTATTTAAATAATATTTAGGAGCTGTCTTATATCAACTAAAGCCAGGATACTTAAGCTTATTTCTGACATTCTATCTCTAGCAACAAAATCTAATAGTGCTAGTTAGTATTTTTCATCATATATTAAATCAATGTTTCTTTAAGATTTTGCATTTGCTAGTTTGCATAAAGTGTCTCCCTAATAATGAACACATCTCAACAAAAGGTAATCAGGGAACCCATGGCTTTCCCAGTATCAAAACTTGTTGTGTGAGAGCCAAATCTTGACTCTCGGCATCCATACTGTAAATCCCCCAAAAGTGCTTGATTCTCACTTATAAAGCTTGCTCTATCAAGAGAGTCAGACTCATCCTTAAATACCTGGTGGAAGGTCTTTTCCTTGCGATTCAAGATATGTTCATGGTCATAAAGCCTTCCATTTTCTCTTATGACAAGTGTAAAGTACCCACAGTTAGGTGGAGACACCTCAGAGTCTACCTGCATTTTCTTTTCAGTTTTTCTGCTAAGCTTGCAAAAAATTGCCAGTCAGACTGCAGTGAGAAGTTTCTGTTAACTGACAGCAGTCCACAGAAACATAGACTTAGACTGGTCTCATGTAGCACACTGTATATCCAAAAAAAATAGACTACTTTAGTTTAACTCCAAATATAGTTATTGAATAATCTTTCTTTTCAAGACCAAAGAATTGAAATCGCTATAACTGGAGGATAATAGCCTTCAATTACAATGTGTCAACATAGCTTCTTGCAATAATGTGGAATTATTTTACTTCAGCAAGTTTGACCATAGGACAATAAATTAAATTTCTTAGAATCTTCTCAAATCTTCCCGTTATCTTAACAAGGAAATCCGAGATGAGCAAATAATTTATCATATTCATTTCATAAATTGATAACAATAATTTATTTATGTTTTTCTTTTGAATGCATACACAATGGATGATTTTGTTTGGGGTTTTTTTGTTGTTTGGGTTTGGGATTTTTAGTGTTTGTTTGGTTTTGGTTTTTTCTCACATATTTGCATGAATAAAAGGGAACAGACTTTTTGGATACTATACTAGTATGGCAGAGTTAAGTAGCACCACAGTGTGTCATGATTCAATGTCTGATTTTGATGGTAATAAAGAACTCTGAAAAAAAGTAACTTTTACCATCATTGAATAATTTAAAATAAAGTTGGATGAAGATCAGTCTGTGACTAGGACTGCTGTTAAAACTTCTAGTGAACAGAAAAGTAAAAGAGAAAGTATTAAATTCACCTTAAATAGCTGTTATTGAAAAAATAGTGGTGGACAAAACTGGTGTGCAGGATATCATCCCCCAGGGATCAGTGTTGGGCCCAGTTCTGTTTAGTATCTTTATTGATGATTTAGATGAGGGGATTGAGTCCACCATCAGCAAATTTGCAGATGACACTAAGCTGGGGGGAAGTGTCGATTAGCTGGAAGGCAGGAGGGCTCTGCAGAGGGACCTGGACAGACTGGAGAGTTGGGCTGATTCCAATGGGATGAGGTTCAACACGGCCAAGTGCCTGGTCCTGCACTTTGGCCACAACAACCCCATGAGGAGCTCCAGGCTGGGGACAGAGTGGTTGGAGAGCAGCCAGACAGAGAGGGACCTTGGAGTTTGGATTGACAGGAAGCTGAACATGAGCCAGCAGTGTGCCCAGGTGGCCCAGAAGGCCAATGGCACCCTGGCCTGTATCAGGAACAGCGTGGCCAGCAGGTCCAAGGAGGTGATTCTTCCCCTGTACTCAGCCCTGGTGAGGCCACAGCTTGAGTCCTGTGTCCAGTTCTGGGCCCCTCAGTTCAGGAAGGATATTGAGGTTCTGGAGTGGGTCCAAAGGAGGGCAACCAGGCTGGTGAAGGGACTCAAGCACAGATCCTATGAGGAGAGGCTAAGGGAGCTGGGGCTGTTCAGCCTGGAGAAGAGGAGGCTCAGGGGAGACCTCATCACTCTCTACAACTCCCTGAAAGGAGGGTGTAGCCAGGTGGGGGTTGGTCTCTTTTCCCAGGCAACTCTCAGCAAGACAAGAGGGCACGGTCTTAAGTTGTGCCAGGGGAGGTTTAGGTTGGACATTAGAAAGAATTTCTTTATGGAGAGGGTGATCAGGCATTGGAATGAGCTGCCCCAGGAAGTAGTGGATTCTCCATCATTGGAGATATTTAAAAAGAGACTGGATGTGGCACTCAGTGCCATGGTCTGGTAACTGCAGCGGTAGTGGATCAAGGGTTGGACTCGATGATCTCTGAAGTCCCTTCCAACCCAGCCAATTCTATGATTCTATGATTCTATGATTCTATGATCAGAACTTAGATGTAGTTTACTCATTTTATGTTATGCTGGATGATCAATAGATTTCTGCTTAAAATTAAACTACGTTCTTGAATGCTTCTGGTATATGGTGTCAAATTGATTTTCTTGTTTCAAATCTGGACAAAGACAAAAATCATGGACATTTTAAAAGACAAATGTTTCCCTAACTACTAGAATTAACTGACTTTTGTAAACTCCAGTAGAGTTTTTTTGCATAACAATTGTAACTTTATTTCTATCTTTTTACTTATGAGAGAATTTTTTTATTCATATGAAAATAAAAATAATAAACTCCTTGTTATAAAATATATTTTGTTATTGTTCACCAAAAGATTTTTTAGGGAGGTGAGAGTCTGTAATTTCTGTCTTATTTCCCTCACTAGTTTCTTGGCCCTCAATTGTCTCTGGTTCTCTCAGAAACTTGAGAGATCTAGAAGTTGTTTAGAACTAATGGGCCATTTTTTATACAATGAAATATCAGTAATTCAGTGCTTGTGAGAGACTGACCCATCCAATGATGTGTAGAATTGCGTAGGCATCAAGGAAAAGTGAGATAGTAATAAGCCGTAAACTAAAAAGATACCATCTTTCAACCTCAGCAAATAAGCTGTCACGTTTATGATAAAATTTTCTGTGTCAGAAAATTTTTCTACATTTGGTGTGATCATGACCTCCACTGTGAACTGGTTAAGGTCTAAGTGGTATGTCAAATGTATGAATGATGGCTGCGATTCTGAAAGATGGCAGTGACAAATAAGTAATAAGAACTTCAAGAGCAACACAGGTTAAGAAAAAGTGCCCATTAGACAATTAAAAATAACATTTTTTAAAAATTCTGGAAGAAGATGCCTCGTATAGTTTACATTTTACAGACTTAAATATTACAAGTAGAAAAATAAGAGCAAGACAGTTCCAGAAGACAAAGGTGAGTCTGAACCAATGAAGGAAATAGAGTGGACCCATGCAAACAGCATGAAGTTCATTGAGACAAGGTGTAAGGTCCCACACATGGGTTGGGGCTAACCCAAGCACAAATGCAGGCTGGGTGAAAGCAGTCCTGTGAGG
Source organism: Calypte anna (assembly GCF_003957555.1). Lineage (NCBI taxonomy): Eukaryota > Metazoa > Chordata > Aves > Apodiformes > Trochilidae > Calypte > Calypte anna. Next base: position 41,206,492 of record NC_044274.1, on the reverse strand, counting down.
AAGGACCTGGGGGCCCTGGTGAAAAAAAATGAAATATGTGCTGGCAATGTGCATACACAGACCAGAAAACCAACTGTATCCTGTGCTGCATCACACGAAGTGTGATCAGTAGATTAAGGGAGGGGATTCTACCCCTCTGCTCCATTGATATGAGATCCCACCTGGTGTACTGCATCCAGTTCTAAAGTCCCCAACACAAGAAGGACATGGAGCTGTTGGAGCAACTCCAGGGGATGGGCATGAAGATGATCAGAGGGCTGGAGCACCTGTCCTGTGAGAACAGGCTGAGACAGTTGGGGCTGTTCAGCCTGGAGAAGAGAAGACTGGGCTGAGACCTCATAGCAGTCTTCCAGTACCTGAAGGGAGCCTATGGGAAAGCTGGGGGTGTTTTACCTGGACTTACAGTGATAGGATGAGAGGAAATGTTTTCAAACAGAAGGAGGTAAGATTTAGAAGAAGAAATTAGGAAGAAAAATATTAAGAAGTTATATATTATGAGGTTGATGAGGCACTGGAACAGGTTGCCCAGAAGAGTTGTGGATGCCTCCTCCCAGAAGCTGTTCAAGGCCAGGTTGAACATTGTGTTGAGCAACCTGGTCCAGTGGGATGTGTCCCTGCCCATGCAGGGGGGGATTGGAACTAGGTGATCTTTAAGGTCCCTTCTAACTCAAATAATTCCATGGTTTTATGATTGAATGAAAACAAGTAGTGTATGATGTATGACTTTCTTACCAGCTCACATTTCCTCAGATTTTTTTCTTTCCGCAGCTAGACATTCAAATCAATGAAGATTTGTCCCTCCAACAAATTACTTTTTTCTGCTTCTACTCAGCAACAAAAGAGAGAGATACAGGGCTGGGATGCAGTTTGCCTACCAAGAACTCCTTAAAACATAGCTAAGAAATGTGGTAATACATAGTACTACTCCTTAGCAACTTTAGCTCAGCTAGTCTCTAGAGTACAACCCTTATGAATTGCCTAAGTGAGCTGGAAGTTATCATCAAATTAATTTTATGTGTATGTATAAGAAGTCATTATTCATCCTACAATTCCTTTTAAGCAAGGGACTTCCTGGTTTATTCTAAGTTAAATGCTTTTTCTATACCTATGACCTAAGCTATGAAGCTTGTAAATTACTTGGTTTGGGATATATACTGCTGTTAATGCTAACAACCTTTCAAAATCATTAGGACAATAAGCTAAGAATGTTGAGATCAGAAAAAAATAAATGATGCCATTTTAGCGTAATGTTATTTTATAGTGAATAGTTAAAACTATAGAAGAAAGTTTTCTTTCAACATACAGATGTCACTTTAATGGTCTCACATAACATTTGCTTATTCTCAAAGAAGAGCAAAACCATTGAACTGACAGACAGGAAGACACCATTATATTTACTTTTATTAAGGAAATTATTTCAAATAGCTAAAGGGCTTAGTTGTATCAATTGCATTCCTTTTGGAAAAAGTGTATAACACTTCTCTGGCCAGTCTTCTATACTATCTATTTGAGCAATCAGATAGTTTGTTTCATTGATTTACTCTTAATTTTACCTGGTTTTCATATGGTTGAATTGGTGTTTTAAGAGAAAAAAGAAATCTTTTCAACTTTACAGCCTGGGAAAATAGCTAAGAAGTATTTTCTGCTTTATTATTTTTCTTCTTCTGACATTTGGTATAAAAGCAAAGTGAAGTGAAGTGAAGCTCTACCCAGTCCTCACATTTTCTCTTCTTTCTTTGTCTCAGAACAGTTTCTTAACAGTGTTGTACATGAGGAAAAATGAGAACTTAGCTGCAGAGCTGTATTACACTACTTTGAAATCTTTTTTTTTTTTTAAATAATGGCTACCCATGGGCACTGATCATCAAACATGTGCACTCTGTAACACAATCTATGTTTATATATAATTGTTAGTCTATATTATTTTGTATTAAACTTTTAAAATGTGTATAGGAAATCAGGGAAAGCTCAAGTATGTCATTGTGGTTAGGTATACCTCTCAAAAGACAAGGACTTTGTTTGGAAACTCAGTGTAGCCTTATAATCTCTGGAGTATTTGTGTCTATTCCAATTTTAAGGAGTCCTTTTTTATGTCTTACACTCTCATTAAAATGTATTCTGAGCACAGACCGCTTAGCTTGAGGACACTTGCATATACATATGTACACTTTACATAATTATACTAAAGGTGCACATCTATCAAATCCAGCTACATGTTAAGCACTGACATAAAATCATAAAGTCATTTTGGTTGGAAATTTTGGTTCTTTATTGAATGGGTTGTTAGGCACTGGACCAAGCTGCCAAGAGAACTGGTTGAATCACCAACCTTGGAGGTGTTTAAAAGACATGTAGCTGTTGTGCTTAGGTACATGGTTTACCAGACTTGGTAACCAGTCAAGGGGGACCACCTCAGTTAGCTATAACTGTTGGTAAATGATGGGAAGTAGCTTGGTGAGCACTTCTGTACCTTGGTGAGAACTCAGAACCATTAGATGTATCCCATCCAGCTCACAGATGGATAATCTCTTGATGTATGACATTGCGATGATCAATGAGAAAATTTACTAAAGATTAGAAAAGTGCCTAAATAATAAAAATAATATATGGTATATTTAACTCCATGACACCTTGACCCTAGTCAACATGGTTACTGCCTTGTGGTAATGAATATTTTTTTTTTCATGGGTCTATTTACCATTCTGTTAGAACATTTTTCTCATTTTGTCTTAGCCGTGCAGATACATTACTTACAGAAACTTAAATGTCAAGTCTGTTCTTGTGTGCATTGATTTCAAAGACCAGTTACACACTTGCAAGGCTTAGCCATCTGCAGCACTCATTTTGGCATCTTCTGTATAGTCTTTCGTAAGAAATTTGGGTAAGATAAGATTCTAATAAATAGAGGCTCTGGCACTGGAGAATGATGTTTTAGGACCAGTGATGTGTATTTAAGGCTACTGCATTGTCCAGAGCATAGAAAGCAAATGGAAAACTACCAAAGGATACTGATGCCTCTCTGAGTGTAATGTGTGGATTACAGTCAAGATGATATCAAAACCAAGGTAAATGTTCCATTTAGTAAAGACAAAAGAGATGCATGAATATGTGTGTTGTACTTATCATCTAGTCCCTCCATTATATGTAGTCCGCCAGCCTTTACTGACTGATAAGAACTTACTTCATGGTTAGTTGTATTAGACAGTGGCTTCTATGGATCACCACATACCTTCTTTCTCAAAGAGCCTGTATTTGCTCACTTATGTAGCCAGGGAGAGAGAAGGCAAACACACCTGTATGTAGTGAAGGCTAGTTTTGCCTATGAGCAGAAAGACTTTTTTTTTTTTCCATCATCAATATCTTCCAGACTTGTATAATTTCTCATGGTGACCATAACTGAACCAGTTTGGCCTCCTCTATACAATGGATGCAGAGCCCTCCATGTTTCACAGGTTTTAGAAGCTCTACAATTTTAGCCACCTTACTAACCCTGACCTCCTTTGACTTTGAGTTTACTTCTGTACTTTCCAGCTTCCTTCAAGCAACTGGAAGGTCTGTCCTCAACTTTCCAATACTCAGCTTACATGTTTTCCTGGCTTTCAAATTCTCCGTGCTTCTATAGAGGCATCAGTATAGAGGCATTCAGATAATAAGAATTTTAATGACTCTTTGCCTTTCACACATGGTTTGTAATTCAATTGTATCTGCTTGGCTACTTAATTCTTAATGAGCACATTGATCAGTCCCCGTAAATGCTCTAGTCATATTAATATTTATTTTCTCCTATGAGAATGTAAAGGTTATTATGTTCCCATTGTCAAAGATCCTATAATATTTCAAAATGACCACAGAATTTTTTTCTTCCTTTACACTGCAATATGAGATTTACCTTTGCAATTACAGTAATATATGGATTGAGTTAACCTAAATTACCTATAGAATTGCCATATTTGCAAAGCAAAATGCTGTTTAAAGGTCTGTTAAGGAAGGGTTGGAATTCTTACATTTCAAATCTTTTGAGTAACATCATAAAGTTTATATTAGAAACAGCATTATGAAAGATAATCTCACTCATTTGTATTTGAGAGATTTTAGATTATGCGTGAATTATTTTCCTGCTTAACATGTCCTGTGAAGAACAAATGATAGCAGTGCATGAAGGGGTTTTTTGTTACTTCTTTGGGATCACCTGCACAGTCAGCTCATGACTTGACTCATGGGAGTTCTTACAGGACTTTCCAACATGTGCTATGCCATCATGTGCTGCTCTGTAATTTTTTTTTTTGGTATTTTATACCACTGCATAATGAACCTGCCAAAGAAAATCTAACCCACTGCTTTACGTGGCTGCCTACCTGTCATTATGTAGTGTCAATAGCTTCTCCAGGGAGAGCTATCTAACTTTGATGAACTGGAAACATTAGTTCAGAATGTGCATCCAATCTCATCCAAGGTGAACTTTCTGTTCCAGGTGCTCTCTTGCATGCTTACTTAATCTGAGCTGTAAGAATTTTAAGCTCTCATACAAGCCTTCCATCGTAGGTAATTCTAGGTTTGAGGCATTCCCAAAAGACTGCTTTTCCTCAGCTTGTGGTGTGCTATAAACTGGCATATCAATAGCCAATTTCAATAATGTCTTCTGGAAGGCAATTCTTTATTGTCATTGATCGTTAGAGGCCTCAGATTCTCAGAAGACGGTTTTGTAAATTGAGTGCCAGCTTCTTATGACAAAGGCACATGCCACCAGAAGAAGCAAGGCAATCATCAGGGAATTTTAAAAGCAGGATTTTTCCATGCTTACGAGTGTGACTTGCAAAATCTCAGTTAATCTCATTTAAACCCCAGGAGGTTCCTGCTTAGTAGCCAAATTTGTTCTCCAACCCCCAACCAAAATTTCAAGGCTGAAAATACATCTCTCAAGCCATCAGAGGTTTCTATCCCATCTGAGCAAATGTTTTTCTTAATTAGAAAACCAATGGTAAATATAGCAGGGCACTGGGGAAATAGCTGTATGTAGACTGCATTGTTTCAGTCTAGCAGTAATCTGTTTTTCGTTTTCCAGAATGCACAAAACCATAAAGTTTTGGTGAATTTTGCATTCTTTTTTCTGCCTAAAAGCTGATGAAAACTGGGAGGGAGATGGAAGATTTTCTCTGAAAAATGCCATCTCTCTGTTCGCTTACTATCTTTCACCCACCACAAAGGCAGCCGTACCGGTGTGACCTGCTCATGCTCCTGGGAAGGCTTGTTAATTGCCTGACATCTAATGAGTTTTTCACAGAAGAGCTTACCTGGATAAGAGAGTGTGGGTAGCACAAATCTTTCTAGCCTGTTTCTCCAATGTATGCCCTGGTTGATAGGCAGCAACCATTTTCTAAGCAGTTTATGTGCACTGTGCAAAATTTCTTTCTTATCAAGAAGCAACCAGGCCACAAGATGACCCACCTTTCTCTTGCATTTTGCCCTCTTCCCTTAGTAAAGCCTTTTCTGCCTGGGATGGTTAATTCTTGTGTCTAGGCCAGGGTCCTGTCATCTGTAGAGTCAGACTGCTTGGAACAGGGTCACAGGGGCCTGTCAACAGCAGCTATATGCCAGGCAAGATATCATAACTAAAATCCTGTCTTGTATGTGCAGATGACAGGACGGTAATTATGTTTGACATGCTACTAAAAGAGGAGGGAGGCAAGCCACAGTACACTACTTTCCCTTCTCTCATTGCTTTATTCACCCCCTCACTGCTGCTAACGCGCTCTATTAACTGATCATTTTAGGTTGCCGACATAATGGGAGCCCTGGGGAATTTGTCTGCATGAGATGTAAGAAGCCGCTTTTTGGTAATGTATTAGTCATTTCAAAACACTTGAAGGAGGAAGCAGAAAAAAATGACAAGCTAATTCTCCAATATATTTCAGAGGTATTCAGGCCCCTGAGAGAACAATACCTCTATTCATGCCTCAGCACTGTTGGGAATTAATTTTTCCTTCATTCGAGAGAGTGGCCCGACCAGAAACAAAGAAAGAGAGGCAACATACTTTTCCCTAAGTTGTGATTTCTGCGACTATTAGAGTCAATGACTGGCAGTGTTCATGGGCTATATTAGGAGAATAGAGCCTAAGGGTGCATTACCTTTGCAAACTCTTCTGCATGCAGTCTTTCTTCTGGAAATCTTCCTTGCTTTGATATAGTGCACAGAGGAATTGGGAAATCTGACAGTTTGCTTTCTTCTGGTACCTGCATTTTCATATGTAGGGCAGTAAGTTTGTGAGAACTATGTAACATTTGCCTTATTGAGAAAGTGTGCATAAAACAGGATCATCTAACGGCTCATTCTATGAAGGAAATGGCAGTCAAAATAAACAAGCTAAATAAAATCCTAGCATGCTATGGGGATAAGGGTTGGCTGTTGTCCCAGCACTATGTTAGCTTGTTCAGCTCTAATGGATATAGGTAAAGGCAATCGTCGTGTGATGGAAGAGGACATGATAAATAGAACTGTGAGTAGATTGGAACCAATTATTTAGAATGGTAGCTAGTTTCAAATTTAGGAGTTTTGAGCTTCTGTTAAAAAAATTCTGGGAGTGCTACAGTTTCAGTGTTTTCGATTATTGAACACTGGGAGTGCAATTTTCATCTGCAGCCAGTTGTGCCCATATACAAACTTATTTCAGTTTACAGCCTATCAGCTTCAAAGAGTTTTAAGCTGCATAAGGGTATGGACATGGCTCTGGAAATTTGTATTGGGCTTCTTTCAAAACCCAGGCCCTCAAAACCTTTCCCAGAACTTGAAATAAGATGAATTTTTACCACAAACCAAAGTAGGAAACTCCACTGAGGGATAATTTCCGCTTTTTCTTAGTCTTTTATTATGCAACCCAACTATATATTTACCTCATTCCATTTTAATGTGGTCTGTGTTCCATCCTCATTTTGTGACTTGGGAAACACTTTTGCAAGTTTCAGAAACATTTAGAAGCATTGCTCTTTATATTGCTTAGAGCTATGCCCCTTCTGGATGGCACTTTTCTAGATTTGCACACCTACGAAGTTAATGGAGTTTTTAAAAGCTATAGCTATGGCATCCCCAGAATTTTGTCAATGATTCAATGAAGCAGTTAAGCCGTTATCACCAAAAATAAGTGTTCAAGAGCTTTGTGTGGATAAAAAAATGTGCTCCTTCTTGAGCTGTATCTTCTCACGGACATAGGAAACCAGCCTGAGAAAATAAGTACTAATGGGAATGACTGTTAAAATGCAAATATTCTCTTAGAAGCTATAAATCAGCATCTATAAATAGGTGAAATTGTATTTCTGAAGACCAAACAATTCAGTGATTTTTAATGAATTGTATGAAGATTAGAAGAATCTTCTACCAATAAAGCAAGAACAGCAGGAACAACAGCCTAAAGCCTGCTGGATGTGAACCTGGGTGTGTTTCCTTAGATCAGTGAAGCATGAGTGTGATTTTGGTGGTGCATAGAGGCAGTTATACGGTTTGTTTGCACAAATATGTTCCTAATAAAAAGAGAAGAAGCAGGGACATACACCCTATAGGTATGCATGTATGGAGCTAGGAAAGCCAAATCCCACTTGGAGGTGGGTCTAGTGAGGGAGATGAAGGACAGTAAGAAATGTTTCTACAAGTATACCAGCTGCAAAAGTAAGACTAAGAAAAATTGGCCCTGGTGGGCCCCTGAGAATGTCAAGGTAATAGGTGTGATGAGGTCTTCACATCACATCTTCACATCAGTCTTTACTAATGCATTCTTTTCACATTGATCTCCCAGCCCCTGATACTATTGTGAAAGTCTGAAGCAAAGAATAATTACACCCACTGAAGGAGGATCAGGTTAGGAAGCATTTAAACAAACTGGAAACAACCAGGTCCATTGGACTCAATGGGATGTACCTGTAAGTGCTGCAGGAGCTGGCCCACATCATTCTTCAGCTATTCATTATCTTTGAGTGGCCACAACAACTGGAATAGCAAATGTCATTCCTATCCTTAAGAAGTGCAGGTCATCCTCACCTCAGTCCCTGAGAAGACAACTGGGCAAACAAGCCTGGAAACCAATTCCTGCAACATGAGTGACTGGGATTAGACATAGATTTACAAAGGGGGAAGTCATACGTGACCATATGGTAGACTTCTATGACAAAAGAAGGAGTTCAGTGGATGAGTGGGTATTGTTAGGCCAACTTTAGTAAGTCTGGACACCATCACTTCATAAATGCTGATGAAGTACATCCTAGATAACTGATCAGTAAGGAGAGTGGGCAGATGCAGTGATCTTAGAGGTCTTTTCCAACTGTGATAATCCTGTGATTCTATGAATGGTTAAACTCAAAGGGTTGGTATCAGCATTACAACGTCCATGTGGGCCACTACGCAGTGCAGTTCCCCAGGGCTTAATAATGGGGCCAACAGTATTTAGTATCTTCCTGAATAACCTTCATGATGGGCTTCAGCAAGTTTGCAGGTCATACAAAACTAGGAGGAGTGGTTTATACATCACATAGATTTTCTGCTAGCTGGAGGAACATAGGCAGGCTGGAGAAATGGGCCAACAGGAACTTCAAGAAGTTCAACAAAAGGGAAGTGGCAAACTGATTTCCTGAGAAGAAATAAGCCCATGCACAATATAGTCTAGGGTGGATCAGCTAGAAAGTAGTAAGTTAGAGAATGCTCTGGGTATCCTGATGGACAGCATGAAATCAGTCATGTGGTTTCATTGCAAAGAATGCCAACAGACTCTGCACTAGGAAGATGTACTTAGCCTAAATAACAGGAGACTGAGAGGGTTTTTTATACTAGTGTTTGTTACTATCATATGGGAGTGGGAATGGGGAAAGATTAAAAGAAGATAGAGGCAGACTTTTCTTAGTGGTGTTCAACTGCAGGACAGCAGAGAACAGTGGGCAATGAGCACAAACTGAAATACTAGAAATTCCATTTAAACATTAAAAAAACATGTTATACTATGCACAGGTTGTCCAGAGACTCTGTGGAGCCTCCCTTCTTGTAGATGTTGAAATCAGCCTGGTCATGGCCTAAGCAACCTACTGCAGCTGACCCGGCTTGAGCAGAGGTCAAATGGGCCAATCTCTAGAGATTCTCACCATCATCAGCCATTGTGTCATTCTGGAATTCTATGATTTGGTAAGAATACTGGTGAATTCTACTCAGTACCCTGAAAACCTGGGGGATGTTAAATTTCTTTGGTAGTATTTAAGTTGGACTGATGTTGTATTGAGACATGAAATATGGAAGCCTTCAGTCATTTAATTGTGCAATGATGGATCTTATGCTTCTGCACATGCAACATGTCATATTATGAGACATAGAAATCATAGTAAAGCAAGCATTAAAATGTTACATTATTTTTACAGATCAAAATACCATACTGGCAGTGTCTTCATGTACTTAATTTGATCTGCAGAGCTGTTTACTAACCCATTACAACATGTATCTGTAGTGGCTTTTTTTCTGTAATTTCAAGGTGTCTATCTGGTGCTGTATTGGTGGAAGTTACAGCAGAATGAGACCTGATAGAACAGATTAACCCCAGAGCTGAAAAATAAGAAAGGGTAAAGGGTTTTTAATAACAACAAAAGTAAAGGGGAATAGGTCAGTTTCTATTTCAAAAGGTATTTTCTTCATGAAGAATGAGAATCTATATACAATTCATCTGGATCACTTTCTATCTTGGGACTTTGGAATTGAAAAGAAGCAAGTGTGAAAGCCTGTGTAGAAAGAAATAGTACATGTGCATTTATATTCTCATTCAGAATTATTTCAGTGATAGAATCCAGTATTCTTCTGTGCCCAGGGTGACACTTTTATTTCGATCATCTTATCATGTGTGGGGTTTTTGTGGGGGAGGCTTTTTAGCTTATCTCTTATGTTTTGGCAACTATTTAGGATATGAAGCACTATTCACTTTGCTGTTATTACTAGAATAAATTTATATCCAACAGATTTTTTACTTTTTCCAGGCATTTCATTATGCTCTTGTTTTCTTACTGATAAATACTGAAGATGTTGCTGTTTTCCTCAGCTGTTCTTTCTAAGTGTAAAGCATGCAAGCACCTTTTCTGGCCCTGCAAATTGCAAATTCTTTATTGGAGTATGTTGGTTATTATATAAGACGCAGAATACTAACATTTAAGTTGCACTATCTGAAGCAATTGCCACTATTTATTTAAATCATTCTCACCTCAATCTGACTAAGACATCCTATTCTGCAGATACTCAAAAGGCACAGAGACTGTAAGCAAGATCCAACAGAAGATACGGAATTGCCTTAGATTCTTAAATTACAAAGCAGCACTGCCTACACCCTACATGAAAGATCCACATGGGATAAAAAAATTATGAGTTTACCAAACAAGGCTATAGGCATTCCTCAAGGCCAAAGGCTTAAGATGAACTTGTTTGGAATATCTGTTACTGACCATTTACAATAATAAAAAGGTGTGTCTTCAGTCTTGCCTTGGTGACAGTCTGCTATGAGAAACTCCAATCCAGTCAAGACACAGTTTGTATATCCCATTCTTAAACAAAAGTGCCAATGGCCCTCTTTTAAGGAGCTGTTGAAAGTCAAGGTGTTTTTCTTTTTATGACTAGGAAATTCTAAGGAATTTAAGCCTGTGTTGCCTGACACCTGAATAAACATTACAAATATTGAAGTGTTGCCCTATTCAGAGTGAAAACATTTCCAGCTTCTGTTGTGTTTCAGTACAGAAAATAGGAATAGGACTCCTTAGCACTAATTTCGCACAGAGAGAGCATGGAGTCTTTCTCTGAGGAGCCCTTCAATTATTTTCTTTAATGAATCTAAAAGTCTAGATAGTTTAAAAAGAGCCACTGAACTCATAGAATGCAAGGCTGTGGGGCTATGTGGTATGCTCAGTGCTTGTCTCTCCAGCAGTGATTTCCATGCATACAAATTCCTTTCAAACTCATTCCTTCTTTTTGGTGTGTGGATGACTTGTTGATACCAATATGGTCCTCATATAGTGTAAGCAATCATATTTGACTTGACAGCATTCTCTTCCCCTCACTCCACTACTGTTTTCATTTTAAAGGCAACACTGAGCACAAACAGGTAATTTTCATTCCTCCCTTTGTACTGATTTTGATTACATTGATATTGATTCCTTGGTTTTGTCAGTTTATTTCAAGTGAACACACATTCATTCTCCATTTTAAGCTATTTTGCCCTTCTTAATGATTCTTTTTCTCCTGTTCATTAAGCAATATAATTAGTGGTGCTGTTCTGCAGAGGTGTACGGGTTGCAAGAGGAAGAAGTGAAAGAGTAAGCAAGGAAATGGAGAGAGGGAACAGTGATTAGCTGAGAAGCAGAGCAGTTTTAATCCAAAGGTAAGAGGAAAAAAGTGGTATCATTTCCATAAAGCATTTTTTGTTAAAAAGCACCAAGGGGTTGACTGCCTAGCTTGAAGAGATGAGGTTCAGTAAGTTTTGTCAGTTACCTGATCTGTAAGTCAAGATTTCATTTTTAGCCCTGTTTGTTGAACTCATTTCCCCAGTGGACATATCTGTGAAGTACATATCATAAATACTAAAACCTGAGACATTTTCCTTCCCTCTAATGGGGCTTTCCTGTTAAATACTATTATGGAATACTTAAGAGTATTTAATTCCAGGAGCTAATCAGCAGTAATAATAATAAACATTTATTTCAATTATGTTAGTGAACTAACCCTTAAAATGGACAAAAAATAATATGCATCTCCTACTCAAAATATGCACAGGAGTGAGCAGCCTTATAAAGATGTAAGTCCCAGTTGTGATTTTTCTTCTGTGATATGAACTGCAAAGTAAAATGTCAAAAAAGTGGTATAGAATTAGTGCACAATAGACAAGGATCACTCTGATGTTGGGTTTTATGCAAATGAGTTAAAAGAATGGGAGAGAAAATATAATTCAGATTTCAAGCTTTCAGAATTCCCATGGATTCACTTTGGGCTTGTCATTAATTCTTCCTAATAGCTATGTATGGACACTAATCCAGACAAGTTTAAATTGCATGTTGTGGTTTTCTTATTGGAGCAATGGTAGCTGCAAAATGCATGAAATCTGAAAAGATCTATAATATAGCTGTTGGGCAGAATCCCTATAGTACTTCTGCAATGCTGCATGCTTTTATACATTTACCCAAGGCCCTTTTCAGTGAATTACAAAATACTTCTCACCAGAAACTATGAGAAGGGGCACAATTTTATGTCGCTAGTTAGAAAATTAGGCATTAAAAAGGGAGAGACAGGTTAAAAGGCATCTGAAGATATTATCTCCAGTAACTCAGATTGTCTAGATCTATATTACATGTACACTTGCCCTGTGAGGTACCAACATACACAAAGCAACAGAAACATTTTAACATTTTAAAATAGCAGATTTGCTGTTTTCTAAATATGTACAATTCTACTTAAAATATGCCTGCTATCTGGGAAAAAATTTTATTTCAAGAGATGCATGTTGTCAATTGTTATGCAAGGTTCTGCATGCTCTTTTAATTTCATTGAAAGACATTTATTTCCTGAGAATAATTCAGTGGTGATACAGAAAGTAAAGAAAGCAACTTAAATAGTCTTAAAGTTCCACACAGCCTTTGTCCTATAGAACACCATGCTGCTGTGTATATGCACACATGCAAAATCCATTATCATGTGCTTACAGTCTCAGCAAACAATTATTTGCCTTGTTAAGATGTTTTGCTGGAAATTGTGATAACTCAGGAATTAATTAGTAACTGGGTAGTGATATGACTGAATGTTGCTGCAAATGTATGATCATAATGTAAATAAATAAATGCATCTCAAAAAAATCTAGTTTGTTTTTACAGTCCTATTCATTTATAATCATGCATGTAGAGTCATCTGTCTCTGTCAGGTGCTCTCTGTGAAGCCTTTTTCTATCAATAAAAATGCCTTCATTTGTTTATCCCAGTCATGTCTGTACTAAATCAAGTTGTATGAGGGATTTGAGTTTTCCGTTTGGGGCTCCTGAAATCTGGCTGTAAATTCTTTCAAGTGAGAATGGAGTGTTCTCATTCAAAAAAATGCCAAAAATTAAGTAAAAATAATCTGGTTGGAGGGCTTTTTCTTTTTTCTTATTTTTTTTTTAAATCAGGTTTCAGGTGTTAACTCCACTATAAAGTCCTTTTATATGTTTTGATTCAAATAGTTGTAACATCCAATCAGATACAGTAATCTGTGGGTTTTTTTAAACTACCTCTGCTTATTCCTGATGCATCAGGTTTGCCCAAAAGCTTCATGAGAGTTGTTTGGGGTTTTTTTAATGACATTACTGTGGTATTCATTGACAAGTATTTGATGACTTGCAGTGTCCTGCTCAGAGGCAGTGCTGCACTTCTGCAAACTTTATATAAAGGTGAACAGTGAGACAAAGTGAAATAACTGATTTACCAAAGCTTGCATGAAGGGGAAGAGGGATCAGGACCCCAGTGTTAGGATTGTCTGCCTTGTGCTTCACGTGTACAGCTATATTAGTCCTATTAGTGACCTATGCCTAACACAATAACAAGCAATCTTCTCTGCTTCAGTTTAGCTGAAGGAGAAGAGAGTCTGTTGAAGGATGGAAGATGGTGTTGCCAAGACTTTGCAAAATGTGACTTCTTTTGATTAGGATCATGAATAATGATCATCTCTTTTTCTGTAAGAATGTATCAAATGTTATCCATCCAAATTTTCAAAAAATAATTTGTATATGTTCTTCAAAAATTATTGTGCAACTGGTTACGATTAATCTTGCAGACCTTGGTTTTCATAAACTTTTTACTCTGTTCTTTATCACCTTCAGTAAGAAAACAAGAGGCTTAGAATTACTTTTTCAGAAACTAACAGCCTCAAGAATTGTCTTGACAATTTACCATGGAATAGTATAAATAAGCGTCCTTTTGAAAACAGGGAAATCAAGTACCAGTGAAATGAATTATAACAAAATATGATTCTGTGGTATATTCCTTTCATGAAGCACACAGTGTTGAATTTCATATAAATTTGACTCAAAATAGTACCAATATGGCTTTAAATCCCAAGCAGAGTAAGAATTAAGAGATGTGAGTGTGTGGAATGAACTCTACTAGCCTGTGCACCATTGTTAACTATGTTAACTATGTTGATTTTGGATAGCCTTAAAGAGCCTTATAAAGTGAATTTAAGCTCAAATTAGCATAGATATGGATTACTATGATAATTTTTTTGTGACACCTAGAAACCTAAACTTAAACCTGAGGCTGGAAACAATGAGTTTGGACTCAGCTAGGTGATCTGCATTATGAAAATGACATCCCTATCAATTTAAGAATCAATAAGAAATGAAAAGTTTTGTTCTAATCAAGACATCTGTAGTAAGCTATCAACTAGCAGTTACTTTGGAGTTAATAATTAAAGAGAACAAGTACAAATTGATGTAACTGGGATTTAGTGTGTGTTGGTTTTTTTTAAATTATTAGTTTTAGTGCTAAAGCAGTAATCTCTGGCTAGAGAACTGTGTTATGCTCGCAATGAGAAGCTATTTACTGTGTAAGAAGTAATTGCTTGCTCATGCTGTGAGGCACTTTTTGGTAATGTACCCCCTACTTTCACAGAAGAGGTGAGATGAATAGAGCACGTGTTTAGTTTTATGCTTATTCACAGTGGTATAGCCTGTGCATTTTATGCATGGGACTCATTTTACCATTAAATTTCATAGCAACTTTAAATTTCCTAACCCCATTTTTTAATAGCCAGGTTCAACCCAAGTGTACTATATAAGGTGCTAGAACTGTTTCATAACATCAATGGCGGAAGAAATCCAGGATGTCTTAACGCAGTTTTTCCTTTTGTATATTTTTCTCTTATGCTGTAGGTTACAAGGTAAGACAAATGGCTTGAATCTGGTACTATTTCTCCAAGGTCTTGATTTTCCTCTCCTTCCTTCCCTTATTTTGTATTTTATTGTCCCCTGGGTAACTGGGAAAGGGCAGGATGTAACACTGAGAGCAAGAAGAAGAGAGAATAGGAAATTCTTGCTCCTGTAGGGATGAAATAAATATAGGGATGACAGTTATTATGAAAAGTTAGACAGGAAATATGATCTGGACTAGCTTTTTGGAAAATACTGCTGTATCTTTGAAGAAAGTACCCTTTTTCTAAGCCTTCTAAGTTTTATTTTCTCTTCTCTTCTGATTGTTATTAATTTCTAAGCCATGAACCCTTCCTGAGAAATCCCAAAAGCAGCCCAAAGTGCTCCCTTCACACTTCTGCTCTTCTAAACTACTTATTGCCCATTGTAGCCGTGTTTGAATGTCTGAGAGAATCACAGCCATCATTAATAATTGCCATCATCAAAATAGTTTGCTTTCCACATTTAGCCTGTTCAGTGTTTCCTCATCTTGTAGAGTGTACACTTAGGGGAAAGACTTGCTTTCCAACAGCTTCTCGGATGTTCTGGATGGCTGAGCAAGCCCTGAGAATTTTCAATAAATTTTTACATAGTCAAGTAGCATTTAATACACAGTAATTTAAAAAGAAATCTTTGCAAAACAGTATATTTCTGCCTTTTTCTTTAATCATTTCCATATTTTCTTCTGAAATCTGAATGATTATCAGAAGTTGTACTCCGCTGTAAAGGAGAGTGTGGTTTCCATGATAACGTCTTCTTCTCTTGCAAATTCTTTCAAGTCTTTCCCTTCTTCACCATCCAAATCATGACCTTATACTTAGTGTCTACAAAATGGAGCTGCCTATCACTTTGTAAACAAAATAGGATCTTGTTTTTTTCATATTTTATTAAATATTATAATTTTCTTCTCTACTAAGCAAATGCCACTTTGCTGCATATGTGGCATGGCACAGCTAGCCTGAAGTGAGACTGAAGGAAGAGCTATTGATTATAAGGAAACATGAGATTCCCAGCATTTCCTGCTATTGGAGAAAACAACAGTTTGGAGAAACAACATTGGAGAAAACAACAGAAGAACAATAGAAAAGAAGTGTAAAAAATTTTACTTCCTCACATGCTTCCTCCTAGCTGCCACTTCTGTTACTATACAGGAGAGAGAAGTAAAACACCATATCTCACACATATCATGTAGAGATCGTTTTAGATTTAAAATATAAACGGTCTGGGTTTGAATTTAAGGAGGGGAGGAGAGGAGAGAGGAGGGGAGGGGAGGGGAGGGGAGGGGAGGGAGGGGAGGGAGGGGAGGGGAGGGGAGGGGAGGGGAGGGGAGGGGAGGGGAGGGGAGGGGAGGAGGGAGGGGGAGGGAGGGGAGGGGAGGGGGGAGAGGGCAGGGCAGGGCAGGGGAGGGAAGCACAGGGAAGGGGAGGGCAGGGCAGGGCAGGGCAGGGCAGGGCAGGGCAGGGCAGGGCAGGGCAGGGAAGGGCAGGGAAGGGAAGGGAAGGGAAGGGAAGGGAAGGGAAGGGAAGGGAAGGGAAGGGAAGGGAAGGGAAGGGAAGGGAAGGGAAGGGAAGGGAAGGGAAGGGAAGGGAAGGGAAGGGAAGGGAAGGGAAGGGAAGGGAAGGGAAGGGAAGGAAGGGAAGGGAAGGGAAGGGAAGGGAAGGGAAGGGAGAAGAGAATGACATTATCCAAACAGCCTGGTTTATAAAATGTTCCTGGTAAACCTCCAGTTTGGTCCTTCTTAGCACATTTGTTTCTGTTTTGAGTACGGCTCCAACAGAGAAATTCAGAATGGAGTGTTGGTTCTCAACTGACCTCAGCAACACAGGGCTGTCAGAGTAGTGGAAGCGTTAGGTAAAAAAATTGCTAAAGGAAGGCAATATCTGGTCATGCTCACACTATAAACCATGCTCTAATCTCCATTGCCAAGTTTATATATTATGTTGTCAAATAATTTGGCTTCTGGAACTGAGGAGGACTTTGTAATTGTGAAACTTAATAAGTATCCTTTTCACCAATCAAATTTGCACACAGATTCTACAGGTAAGGTGAATATGTGAGAAGCATTTGGGCATCACCCAGATTTATCTATTAATAGGTGAGATGTAAACATAGGTTTTTTTTAAATTGAATTGTTCAGAAAAGTTAAAGTCTTGAGGGAGAAGCAACAGCAAAAGAGCTGTAGTTTAAATTGAGCATAATAAGTCCTGGACCATATATTCCATGCTCTGAATAAAACAGAAGTAATTCAGCTGTGAGTCAGCAATTCCATGTCAATGTCCTGGCGCTTGCATAAACTACTTGAACGAGTTTCTTGTGGGTTATGGAGGCATTAGAATCCTGAAATCATTCTATAGCACTGTAATTCATATCTTGCTTTTGTTCATTTTCTGTATATCTGGTTATACAAAGTATTTTCTTTAAAATATGCTGTAACATGTAAAACAAACAGAAATTATTTGCCAGTGTGATTTCTTCTACTGCATCGGATGCTGAATGACTGAAAATTACATCCACCTTTAAATATTCTAATAAACGCAAGACTATTATGACCTTTACAAGTGAAGCAAGTGAACTTTTGTATATACTTAATGTGAACACAGAAGAATTCTAACACAGGTTAAGTAACAGATAAGACTGTAACTGTAATGCACTTGTGAACCTGCTTTGGATATCCCTTTCTCATAGCAAACCAGTGAGACAACTCAGCTACATTAGTGGAAGCATAGTACTGTAGAGCTCTATCCCCTCCTTAACATTGGCTTACAATTCGCATTGCAAGTAGTGAGAGATGCATCTGTTGATGGGAGGATGCTGTGTCATCACCTGTGTCATTCCTTCAAGAACATACAAATGTGCTTCTGGCAACACTGCACATCTTTTAATAGAGATAAAATATTTCCTTTACATATTCAAATATGGAAGGACAGAGGCCTCTCCTCATCTCTAGAAGTACTAGAATGGAAGGCAGAAACTGTGGTATCGAAGAGCTGTAATACTGCTACACTCCTTGGAAAGCCGTCAATAAATGACAGTGCCAGTTTTAAAAGCTGCAAGCTAATATGCACAGAAGACACATTCAGTGCTGCCATTATTTACAAAAAATGTACCCAGCTGTCTCCTTTGTAGAAATCATGTGTGTGTCTGTAAGTGGGCACTTCACATCCAGAATGAATGAATAAAATTTTAAGAAAGATAGAGATGTTGGCACATGTTGAACATGTTGAACAGTGAAACCAGGGAGAAAAATACAGAAATAATCTTGCTCTATACACCATTTCAAGACTAGCAGTCATGCAATTATTTTGACTATCTGCTTTATACCAACAAAGACAGACTGTAAAAATACTGTAGACATTCTAGCTGTTGTAATATTTTTATAGTACCCTTCGCATAGAAGAAAGTTATTTTTTTCTTTTACCTTAGGACAAGATCAGTATAAAAGTATGTTTTAACTAGTCCTGGGGTAGCCATGGCAGTGTTTTCAGTTGTACTTCTCTCCCCTACAGTTCACAGCTCACTCCCCAGTCACCTTCAGCTGTTGGAATTGGATTCTTACACGTGGTTGCACCTGAAATAATTTCACCAGTGCTTTAGCAGGACAAAAGTCATAGTTAAATCACAGTAGCTGCTGGATGTTTTCTTACATTACAGGTACTAATAAGGGTATTTAATAAGAG
The DNA here is from genome assembly GCF_003957555.1 of Calypte anna. NCBI lineage: Eukaryota > Metazoa > Chordata > Aves > Apodiformes > Trochilidae > Calypte > Calypte anna. The sequence goes on along the minus strand of NC_044274.1, from coordinate 41,187,888 downwards.
TGTTGGGTTGTTTCTATGTGTCTTGCAGTAAAAGACAATAGACTCCAGCTAGAAAAATATGTCAAGTGCTAATGACCCTGCTTGATGTGTATAGCACATTTCTGCTATGAAAAAAGGCTGGGATTTCTCAGCCTGGAGAAAAGCAGGCTCAGAGGGATATCTTCAGTGTATATAAATACCTGAAGGAAAGGTTCAGTCTGGAGGAATCCCCAGCTGTTTTCAGTGATGCCCAGTAATAAAGCAAGAGCCAAAGGAACCTGAAAACACAACACCTGAAACACAAGGTGCTCCATCTGATCAGAAAACACTTCACTGTAGAAGTGGCTGAGCACAAGCACATATTGCCCAGGGAGGCTCCATCCTTGGCGCAACCAACTCTAGAGGACTCTGCTTGGGCAGAAGACTTGGGCAATATAAGACGCAGGGTCCTTTGTGACATAAACCATGATGTGAAATTGTTTATGACTGGTTACAGCTTTCATGGGAAATAGAACTAAAATTTTGTTTATAGATACATTGGTCATTACAGCACCTTGCTACAAAAATGGGTAGAAGAAAAAGAAGAGGCAAAGTAACTGCAGAACTTCTGTAGCAGTCCTACACAAGAGATTTGTGAAAGAAACAGCTTTGTTTACAGGATATTTTATTTCATTAACTGTATAAAATATGCAAATTATTAGTACTAAATCGCATTGGTTTATGCTAAAGGATCTTAGCGTCACTGGCCCCAGCATCACCTGGACCCTGCAGTGATTCACCAGTTAAGCTGAAAATAAAAATTTCATATCTCAAACCACTTTTACTATATTAGTTGCCCAGACAGAAAGGGAGTCTGTAGAACCGTCAACTTGCAATAGTCTCGCCTGTAATCGTATTTTTTATAAGACATTGGCAAGCAGCCCAAGAAAATATTGATGTGAAATCTGATCTGCCAGCACTGCGGAATTTCTTCTGTGTTGGAATTGAGATGGGAGGTTTGAAAGTACTTGGCAGCTGTTGTAAATTCAGGAGCTGGAGGCAAGGAACAATTTCTCTAGAGCAAACCAGAAGTTAATATATTATACGGATTTACAAACTGTGCCGTCCTCTGTGTATATGTGCATATATGAACAGTATCTTTTCCTTTCTGATCCAGACACATTAATTTCATTTTGCTACCTTAACTCATGAAAAATCACCTTTGTTTTTTCTTCTTTCATTATTTTTTAATGAAACCTTGCAGTGACTATGTTAAATATCGAAAAATAAAATAATCCAGTAAGAAACAAAACTCTACACCACTTCTTCCAAAGAAGTGCTCAAGACAGAGAGATGCTGCTGTCTTTAACACCTTCAGTGTATATCAGATCACTGGAATTTATAATTTACAAAGGATGGGATTGATCTTTGCAGCACTCTGCCGACATCTTCCTTCTCAGCAAGAGAGACATGTAATTTAGGTGATGCTATTCATATGATCTCAACTATTATATTCTCACAAATGATTTCTGAATTCTCAAAATGAGCAGCTTCTAAAGTTGTGTAAAGCCTGAACCTTCGCTTCTTAGAAGCAGTATTTATTGTTGAGAAGTGTATAACATGTTGTCTGCAGCTTCCACTTGAAAAAAAAAAGCTTGCTAGAGCAGTGAACACTACATTTATTTAAAAGGACCCTAATTAAAAGTCTGAGTACAGAATTTCAGTCATCCAACAGTACTACTGTGTGCTATGAAATACCAGAATCGGGATAAGAATCGGTAAGAATCGGCATAATTAATTCTTCAAGATGCACATTTCAT